>NC_072788.1:26064046-26152803 GCF_022539595.1 Amphiprion ocellaris | reverse complement strand
ATTTATAGAAGGGGGAACCGGACTGTACTAAGTGTGGTCCAGTATAGAGGGGTGTTTTGTGGGTTTTTAAGGCTGATAATGATTATTAGTGAAACATTTGGAGTAGATATTCATTTGCAGTAAATGAAAGTATTTAAAATCTTGGAGTTAAACTTAGAAGAACACAAACTCTAACAGAAAACTTTGTTGATACGTTTTTGTTTTGTTTACAGATGTTAAGTTAAAGGAGTTTTGTTCATGACGTATAACCAATCAAATCACTCCAGAAGACAGAGCGACCACAGGTAGATAAAGGTTCAGAGCCAAAGTAGCACCATTTTTAAATGTATTTATTACTGTAAATCAGTAAAAAATAAAATACTGATAATCAGTAAATCAGTCAGCCCACAATTACTACAATTCTACAATGTATGTCTCTTTCCTTTGACTTATTTGTACAATATACGATGTATATGATGGTGTTTTTTCATCCCAAAGGCTAAACTATGACGTTTTTTGGGGTTAGGGTTACCAGACTGGCTGAGCTCTTAGCGTGCTAGCCGTAGCATTAGCCTGTTAGCTGTAGTATCAGCATTAGCTATAGCCTGCTAATGGAAACAGAGTGTGGAACAAAGAACAACGTTCCTCAGATCCTTCAGAATATCAGTTTACTGCAGATCAATACCTAATCAATGACACCGATCAGAAACAGGACTGGTTACATTGCTTCAGATGGGTCAACATTGAGGGGCGGGGCTTAGATTCAGGTGTTGCCATGACAACAGGCAGAAAACAACAAAGACTGGTTCAGTGCAGGTGTTGACAGGTGAGCTGCAGAGGGCGGAGCAACGTGGTGACGAAGTCTCTGTCTGCTCGACTGAACCTCCTCACCTCTGGAACAACAACAAACACACAAATAAATAAACAAATAAACAGACAAACACATAAATAAACACAAACAATTAAGTCCACAAACAAACACACAAATAAACAATTAAATACACAATCACCTACAGCTGCAACATGTTTCACTGATCCAGAGCGTTTGTTATTGTGTGTATTATTGTCATGTGTGCTACTGTGTGTGTTATTGTATTATTGTGTGTGTTATTGTGTGTGTTGTTGTGTCTGTGTGTGTTATTGTGTGTGTTATTGTGTGTCTGTGTGTGTTATTGTGTTAGTGTGTGTGTTCTTGTGTGTGTGTGTTTTATTGTGTTAGTGTGTGTTAGGTCTGTTATTGTGTGTATGTGTGTGTTACTGTGTGTGTTATTGTGCAACTGTGTGTCTGTGTGTTACCTTGTGTTCTCAGGTAGGTGTGCTTCCTGCAGGTGAGGGAAATCGGCTGACAGATGACATCACTGCTGCACGCACACATCAGGAAGTTAAAGAGAGAGTCATCAGAGTCACCATCACACACCTGAGAGAGACAGACAGGTAGACGTACATACCTGAGAGAGACAGACAGGTAGATGTACATACCTGAGAGAGACAGACAGGTAGATGTACACACCTGAGACAGAGACAGACAGGTAGATGGATATAACTGAGACAGACAGGTAGATGTATACACCTGAGAGAAAGACAGATAGATGGACATAACTGAGAGACAGACAGGTAGACGTACATACCTGAGAGAGACAGACAGGTAGATGGATATAACTGAGAGAGACAGACGGGTAGATGTACATACCTGAGAGAGACAGACAGGTAGATGGATATAACTGAGAGAGACAGACAGGTAGATGTATATAACTGAGAGAGACAGACAGGTAGATGTATACACCTGAGACAGACAGGTAGATGGATATAACTGAGAGAGACAGACAGGTAGATGTATACACCTGAGAGACAGACAGGTAGATGGATATAACTGAGAGAGACAGACAAGTAGATGTATACACCTGAGAGACAGACAGATAGATGGATATAACTGAGAGAGACAGACGGGTAGATGTATGCACCTGAGACAGAGACAGACAGGTAGATGGATATAACTGAGAGAGACAGACAGGTAGATGTATACACCTGAGACAGAGACAGACAGGTAGATGTATACACCTGAGACTGGTAATGTTACGTACCAAACTCCGCCCCCGGGGGTAGACTCTGATGTGACCTTTAACCCTGAGTGCTCTCTGAAGCCCCTCCCACTGAGAATCAGCCAATCCCAGCAGAGAACGAACCAGCGCACCTGAGAACCAGACGTGAGCCTCACCTGTCCCGTCGTCAATCACCAGCCTGATCAATACATAAAGCAAATATAATCACTGGTCTGATCAATACATAAAGTGAATATAATCACTGGTCTGATCAATACATAAAGCAAATATAATCACTGGTCTGATCAATACATAAAGCGAATATAATCACTGGTCTGATCAATACATAAAGCGAATATAATCACTGGTCTGATCAATACATGAATAGAATCACTGGTCTGATCAATACGCACAGATAGATATAAAAAGATTTCACTAATTAGTAACTAAAAACCAAATTACATAGACTTCACTAATCAATAACTAATGATCAAATTCACTCATAAATAACTAATAATCAGACTTCAGTAATCATCCATCCATCCATTATCTATACACCGCTTAATCCTCACTAGGGTCATGGGGGGGCTGGAGTCTATCCCAGCTGACTCAGGTGAAGGCAGGGGACACCCTAGACAGGTCACCAGTCTGTCACAGGGCTACATACAGAGACAAACAATCACTCTCACATTCACACCTACGGGCAATTTAGAATGATCAATTAACCTCAGCATATTTTTGGACTGTGGGAGGAAGCCGGAGTACCCGGAGAAAACCCACGCATGCACAGGGAGAACATGCAAACTCCATGCAGAAAGATCCCGGGAAAGCCGGGACGCGAACCAGGGATCTTCTTGCTGCAAGGTGAAAGTGCTAACCACTACGCCACTGTGCAGCCCGACTTCAGTAATCAATAACTAATAATCAAACTTCAATAATCAACAACTAATGATGAGATTAATTAATAGCAAAGAATCAGATTAATGAATCACTAATAATCAGATATAAACGTTTTCTTACTTTGCTTTGGACTGAAAGATGGACGAAGTTGAACGACACTGAAGAGAACAGCAGGACTGGAAGAGAGAAAATACTACAATATACCATGTACATGCGAGTAATACTATAATATACCATGTACCTGTGAGTAATACTACAATATACCATGTACCTGTGAGTAATACTATAATATACCATGTACCTGTGAGTAATACTACAATATACCTTGTACCTGTGAGTAATGCTACAAGATACCATGTACCTGTGAGTAATACTATAACATACCATGTACCTGTGAATAAAACTACAATATATCATGTACCTGTGAGTAACACTACAATATACCATGTACCTGTGAGTAATACTACAATATGCCATGTACCTGTTAGTAATACTACAATATATACTCTGTACCTGTTAGTAATACTACAATATATATTATGTACCTGTGAGTAATACTAAAATATACCATGTACCTGAAATACTACAACAAACCAAGTACCTGTGAGTAATACTACAATATACCATGTAACTGTGAATAATACTACAAAATATTCTATGTACCTGTTAGTAATACTACAATATATGTAACTGTTAGTAATACTACAATATACAGTATACCTGTGAGTAATACTACAATAAATTATATTTACCTGTTAGTATTACTACAATATATACTATATACCAGTGAGTAATACTACAATATACCATGTACCTGTGAGTAATACTACAATATACCATGTAGATGTGAATAGTACTACAATATACCATGTACCTGTGAGTAATACTACAATATACCATGTACCTGTGAGTAATACTACAATATACCATGTACCTGTGAGTAATACTATACCATGTACCTGTGAGTAATACTACAATATGCCATGTACCTGTGAGTAATACTACAATATACCATGTACCTGTGAGTAATACTATAATATATCATGTACCTGTGAGTAATACTACAACATACCATGTACCCGTGAGTAATGTCACAAGATACCATGTACCTGTGAGTAATACTACAATATACCATGTACCTGTGAGTAATACTATAATATACCATGTACCTGTGAATAATACTACAACAAACCACGTACCTGTGAGTAATACTACAATATACCATGTACCTGTGAGTAATGCTACAATATACCATGTACCTGTGAGTAATACTATAATATACAATGTACCTGTGAGTAATACTATAACATACCATGTACCTGTGAATAATACTAAAATATACCATGTACCTGATATACTACAACATACCAAGTGCCTGTGAGTAATACTACAATATACCATGTACCTGTGAATAATACTATAATATATACTATGTACCTGTTAGTAATACTACAATATATGTACCCGTTAGTAATATTACAATATACATTATACCTGTGAGTAATACTACAATATATTCTATTTACCTGTTAGTAATACTACAATATATACTATGTACCTGTGAGTAATACTACAATATATTCTATTTACCTGTTAGTAATACTACAATATACCATGTACCTGTGAGTAATACTACAATATACCATGTACCTGTGAGTAATACTACAATATACCATGTACCTGTGAGCAATGCTATAATATACCATGTACCTGTGAGTAATACTATAATATACAATGTACCTGTGAATAATACTACAACATACCATGTACCTGTGAGTAATGCTACAAGATACCATGTACCTGTGAGTAATGCTACAAGATACCATGTACCTGTGAGTAATACTATAATATACCATGTACCTGTGAATAATACTACAACATACCATGTACCTGTGAGTAATACTACAACATACCATGTACCTGTGAGTAATGCTACAAGATACCATGTACCTGTGAGTAATGCTACAAGATACCATGTACCTGTGAGTAATACTATAATATACCATGTACCTGTGAATAATACTACAACATACCATGTACCTGTGAGTAATACTACAACATACCATGTACCTGTGAGTAATGCTACAAGATACCATGTACCTGTGAGTAATGCTACAAGATACCATGTACCTGTGAGTAATACTATAATATACCATGTACCTGTGAATAATACTACAACATACCATGTACCTTTGAGTAATACTACAATATACCATGTACCTGTTAGTAATACTACAATATATACTATGTACCTGTTAGTAATACTACAATATATACTATGTACCTGTTAGTAATACTACAATATATACTATGTACCTGTGAGTAATACTAAAATATACCATGTACCTGAAATACTACAACATACCAAGTACCTGTGAGTAATACTACAATATACCATGTACCTGTGAATAATACTACAATATATTCTATGTACCTGTTAGTAATACTACAATATATCCTATGTACCTGTGAGTAACACTACAATATACCATGAACTTGTGAGTCTTACTACAATATACCATGTACCTGTGAATAATACTGCAATATACCATGTACCTGTGAGTAATACTACAATATACCATTTACCTGTGAGTAATACTACAATATACCATGAACCTGTGAGTAATACTACGATATATAATATGTACCTGTATGTAATACTACAGTATATACTATGTACCTGTGAGTACTATTACAATATGTTCTTGTGTACTTGCAATGTGTACTCTTTGCAGTACCCGTGTGTACAGTGTGTACTTTTTGCAGTACTTATGTGTAAAGTGAGTACTTGTTGCAGTACCTGTGTGTATAGTGAGTATTTTTGCAGTACCTGTGTGTACAGTGTGTACTCTTTGCAGTACCTGTGTGTAAAGGTGAGTACTTTTTGCAGTACCTGTGTACAGTGAGTACTTTTTGCAGTACCTGTGTGTACAGGTGAGTACTTTTTGCAGTACCTGTGTTTACAGTGAGTACTCTTTGCAGTACCTGTGTGTGCAGTGTGTATTTTTTGCAGTACCTGTGTGTATAGTGAGTACTTTTTGCAGTACCTGTGTGTACATTGTGTATTTTTTTGCAGTACCTGTGTGTACAGTGTGTACTTTTTGCAGTACCTGTGTGTACAGTGAGTACTTGTTGCAGTACCTGTGTGTACAGTGTGTACTTTTTGCAGTACCTGTGTGTACAGTGAGTACTTGTTGCAGTACCCGTGTGTACAGTGTGTACTTTTTGCAGTACCTGTGTGTACAGTGTGTACTTTTTGCAGTACCTGTGTGTACACGCTGCCACACAGCGAGCAGCTCCACTGCAGTTGCAGGAACAGGAAACACACCACGTGACCTTTGACCTGACCCACAATGCACCTCTGCTCTGAGCTCAGAGCCCACGGACCCAGATGCATGATGGGAGCAGGAGGAGGGGGCGGGGCCAAGCTGACAGAAACATAAACACAATGATCAATACGTCAATAAACACACTGATCAATACTTCAATAAACTATAAACACACGGATCAATACGTCAATAAAACATAAACACAGTGGTGAATAGATCAGAATCAATAATCAATCAGACTTATTGATTGACAGTTACCTGGTTTCTCCCTGAGAGATGACGGTTATTGAGCTGACAGGTAGAAACCTGCAGTACACACTTCCTGTCCTGGAACACACACACAGGTGAATGTTTACAGGTATGCAGCAACACTGCAGGTGTGTGTCCACTAGATGTGATTTTCTTGCATGGCAACGCACTGCATCTGAAAATCACACAGATGGTGAGCTGTCACTAGCGGACCACAACATGGTCACATGACAGCACTGGACCAACAGCAGGCCGCTACGTGGTCACATGACTGAGCTTTCAGCTGGACAGTCTGGCAGATGAGTCGGATCAACACAGCGGCTCGGCCACAAACTTTCCCTTTTATTTCAAAAACACTTCAGGGAAAAGTATTTCTGAAAGCATTTGAGTTGAGAAATAAGCTGCAGCAGCTGAATCTGTCCTGGTTTTAGTTCACCAATGGCTAGTTTAGAAGTTGGAGGACAGTTTCACCATGCGTGGAATCTCCACACGCCGCATCCAATTTGCATAAAGTAGAAGTCAGTCTACTTTATGCAAATGAGCTGCAGGTAAACACACTGCAAACGGACCAGCATGCAGCATGATTCTAGCCGAGCCGCTGTGTTTATCCGACTCGTCTGCCAGACCGTCCGTCAAGCTGAAAGCTTAGTCATGTGACCACATAGTGACCCACTAGTGACCGCCCACCATCCGTGTGATTTTCAGATGCGGTGCGTTGCCGTGCAGGAAAATCACATCTAGTGGACACACGGCTTCAGTTTAAATGGAATATGTGTGTGTGTGTGTGTGTGTGTTACCTGGACTGCCTCCTCTGCACAGCAGACAGCAGCAAGGTGTTGCCAGGCAACAGTCCAGGTGGGTAGGGGGTGTGGCTTAAGTCCAGGTACACATGGAGACTCCTCCCACTTTGGTCACACAGCGTGAGACGCACACCTGAACAGACACACAGTTCAAACCATAGCTACATCCACAACCACTGTTTCTACCTGTTCACTCAGGTGTGTGTTCACCTGTATTTACCTGAGTGTATTTACCTGAGTGTTCACCTGTGTGTCCATAATGGGAGGTCCTGTCTCTTACACTGATCCTCTCAGACACTAGACCCTGGAAACACACCACCTCTGACCTGAAACACACACACACACACACACACACACACACACACACACACACACACACACACACACACACACACACACACACACACACACACACACACACACACACACACGGTAACACACACACGGTAACACACACACACGCACACACACGAACAGTAACACACACAGACATACACATACAGACAGCAGTGTTTTGGTGCTGCAGTTCCTCCGTTGACCACAGGAGGCGACTCTGATTCAAAGTGAGGACGATCCGTTTACCTGCTGTCCAAAACCTCAGAGACAGAAAGGACCATGGATGAGAGAACCTGAAGACACACAGAGAGACATGAGGACATTTCTGCACTGTGAGGACGTTTCTACACTGTGAGGACATTTCTACGCTGTGAGGACGTTTCTACACTGTGAGGACATTTCTATGCTGTGAGGACATTTCTACGCTGTGAGGATGTTTCTACGCTGTGAGGACATTTCTATGCTGTGAGGACATTTCTACACTGTGAGGACGTTTCTACACTGTGAGGACATTTCTATGCTGTGAGGACATTTCTGCGCTGTGAGGACGTTTCAGGTCAGAATCAGGTTCTCTTTATGATCAGATTTGTTACAAAGACAGAGACACCACGTTACCTGTCTGCAGGTGTGCAGCAGCTGTGGGCGTGTCAGAGTGTGGAACCTCCAATCAGACGTGACCTGAAGGGTGGAGTCAGTGTGCAGCTCCACCCCACTCTGTCCAGAGATTCCAGAGCTAATCAAAACACTGGGATCCTGGTGGACAAACACTGTAATTTACAGCTGTTCAATAAAGATTCACAACCAAACAACCTCCAAACAGGTGAGACCTCAGCCCCACCCCTCAGTGACATCATCACAGGTGGGTTTACCTGAGTGTGAACAGCAATGAGTCTGTAGAAACATCCAGGATGGAGGACAGGAAACCATCGAGCAGACGCACCTGAGAACACCAGCACCACCTGCACACACACAGACACAGGTAACCAGCCAACCAGGTAACCATGCAACCAGACACACAGGTAACCAAACAAAAGGGTAACCAGGTAACCATGCAACCAGACACACAGGTAACCAGGTAACCAGCCAACCAGGTAACCAGGGAACCATGCAACCAGACACACAGGTAACCCGACACACAGGTAACCAGGTAACAAGACACACAGGGAACCAGACACACAGGTAACCAGGTAACCAGACACACAGGTAACCAGACACACAGGTAACCAGGTAATCTGACACACAGGTAACCAGCTAACCAGACACACAGGTAACCAAGTAACCAGACATACAGGTAACCAGGTAACCAGACACACAGGTAACCAGACACACAGGTAACCAGGTAATCTGACACACAGGTAACCAGCTAACCAGACACACAGGTAACCAAGTAACCAGACATACAGGTAACCAGACACACAGGTAAGCAGGGAACCAGACACACAGGTAACCAGACACACAGGTAACCAGGTAATCTGACACACAGGTAACCAGCTAACCAGACACACAGGTAACCAAGTAACCAGACATACAGGTAACCAGGTAACCAGACACACAGGTAACCAGGTAATCTGACACACAGGTAACCAGCTAACCAGACACACAGGTAACCAAGTAACCAGACATACAGGTAACCAGACACACAGGTAAGCAGGGAACCAGACACACAGGTAACAAGACACACAGGGAACCAGACACACAGGTAACCAGGCAACCAGACACACAGGTAACCAGACACAAGGGTAACCAGGTAACCATGCAACCAGACACACAGGTAACCAGGTAACCAGACACACAGGTAACCAGGCAACCAGACACACAGGTAACCAGGGAACCAGACACACAGGTAACCACGTAACTAGACACACAGGTAACCAGGTAACCAAACACACAGGTAACCAGGTAACCAGACACACAGGTAACCAGACACACAGGTAACCAGGTAACCTGACACACAGGTAACCAGACACACAGGTAACCAGGTAACCTGACACACAGGTAACCAGCTAACCAGACACACAGGTAACCAAGTAACCAGACATACAGGTAACCAGACACACAGGTAACAATACACACAGGGAACCTGACACACAGGTAACCAGACACACAGGTAACCAGGCAACCAGACACACAGGTAACCAGGCAACCAGACACACAGGTAACCAGGCAACCAGACACACAGGTAACCAGGCAACCAGACAGACAGGTAACCAGACACAGGTAACCAGCTAACCAGACACACAGGTAACCAGCTAACCAGACACACAGGTAACCAGACACACAGGCAACCAGGTAACAAGACACACAGGTAACCAGCTAACCAGACACACAGGTAACCAGGCAACCAGACACACAGGTAACCAGACAGACAGGTAACCAGGTAACCTGACACACAGGTAACCAGGCAACCAGACACACAGGTAACCAGGTAACAAGACACACAGGGAACCAGACACACAGGTAACCAGACACACAGGTAACCAGGCAACCAGACACACAGGTAACCATGCAACCAGACACACAGGTAACCAGACACAGGTAAACAGGTAACCAGACACACAGGTAACCAGACACACAGGTAACCAGCTAACCAGACACACAGGTAACCAGGCAACCAGACACACAGGTAACCAGACACACAGGTAACCAGCTAACCAGACACACAGGTAACCAGACACACAGGTAACCAGGTAACAAGACACACAGGTAACCAGCTAACCAGACACACAGGTAACCAGGCAACCAGACACACAGGTAACCAGACAGACAGGTAACCAGGTAACCTGACACACAGGTAACCAGGCAACCAGACACACAGGTAACCAGGTAACAAGACACACAGGGAACCAGACACACAGGTAACCAGGCAACCAGACACACAGGTAACCATGCAACCAGACACACAGGTAACCAGACACAGGTAAACAGGTAACCAGACACACAGGTAACCAGACACACAGGTAACCAGCTAACCAGACACACAGGTAACCAGGCAACCAGACACACAGGTAACCAGACACACAGGTAACCAGCTAACCAGACACACAGGGAACCAGACACACAGGTAACCAGCTAACCAGACACACAGGTAACCAGACACACAGGTAACCAGGTAACAAGACACACAGGTAAGCAGCTAACCAGACACACAGGTAACCAAGTAACCAGACATACAGGTAACCAGACACACAGGTAAGCAGGGAACCAGACACACAGGTAAGAAGACACACAGGAAACCAGGTAACAAGACACACAGGTAACCAGACACACAGGTAACCAGCTAACCAGACACACAGGGAACCAGACACACAGGTAACCAGCTAACCAGACACACAGGTAACCAGACACACAGGTAACCAGGTAACAAGACACACAGGTAACCAGCTAACCAGACACACAGGTAACCAAGTAACCAGACATACAGGTAACCAGACACACAGGTAAGCAGGGAACCAGACACACAGGTAAGAAGACACACAGGAAACCAGGTAACAAGACACACAGGTAACCAGACACACAGGTAACCAGGTAACCAAACACACAGGAAACCAGGTAACCTGACACACAGGTAACCAGATAACCAGACGCAAAGGTAACCAGGTAACCACACGCAAAGGTAACCAGGTAACCAGGTGATCCAGGTGTGTCTCTCACCTTGTCCTCTCCCTCCCTCTCTGCCTCTCTGGCTGTCATTGGTTCATTCTTTGGGTCCCGCCCCCATCTGACCACTGGACCAATCACAGCAGCTCTGGCTGAGAAGCACAGTGTCAGCCCCGCCTCCTCCTTTGTCTCCGCCCCCGTGTTCCTCCAGGCCACGCCCTCCTTCTGCTCCACCCTGATCACCATGGAGACGCAGGGCCGGGGGCTGCCGGCCACAGAGCTCGTTGTCATGGTAACAGAGGAGGCAGAGAGGGAGGAGCCTGTTTCTTCTCTTTTCCTCTTCCCGTCTGCAGTCTTTTCTTCTTCTGCTGTGACATCACCTGCTGACTCCTCCCCCTTCTGCCTCAGGTGAGTTACCATGGCGACAGATGGACTCAGGATGTGGAGGTGGTCCAGAGAAAACTGCAGGTAAACTCTGTCAACACACATACACACACAGTGTTTATGTTACTGTGTGTGTGTGTGCGTTACTGAGTGTGTATTACTGTGTGTGTCTGTGTGTGTGTGTGTGTGTGTTACTGAATGTGTGTGTACCTGGTCTGTCTGTCAGTGATGAACTTCTCCTGGTCCAGGTGTTGGTAGGAAGGGAAATCTGATTGGAGGAATCTCTCCGTTACCATGGTGAACTGTCGGACACACACCAGACATCCTGGAACACACACAGACACAATACACACAGCTGTAGTGGTGACCTCTGACATGTGTGTTCCTGTGTGTGTCTTGTGTACCTATCCAGGCGGTGTTGTAGGACGCTCTCTGTCCTCCGCTGTCGTCCTCGCTGGTTTCCGTGGCGACACAGGCCACACCTCCTGTAGCATCTCTGAGCTGTAGAGTCTGTTTAAGTTCAGACATCTGAGACGGAAAATCCAACACACCAACCAGCAGCAGGGGGCGCCGCCTGACACACAACACAGACAACACAAAGACACAATACAGAGACACGAACACAAAAAACAGAGACACACACACACAACAGAGACACAGACACAAAGAGAACACTACTTCATCAGAAACAATCACACGTATGACAATCACACATTGATGCTGCATCTGGACTCATCACAACACAATGTCTATCCTGTTACGAGGTTTACTTTGACCACATAGCATGTTACATGCTATGTGCTACTTCTTACCTGCTACATGCTACACTATATTGGCAAAAGTATTGGCTCACCTGCCTTGACTCGCATATGAACATAAGTGACATCCCGTTCCTAATCCATAGGGTTCAATATGACGTCGGTCCACCCTTTGCAGCTAGAACAGCTTCAACTCTTCTGGGAAGGCTGTCCACAAGGTTTAGGAGTGTGTTTATGGGAATTTTTGACCATTCTCCCAGAAGCACATTTGTGAGGCCACACACTGATGTTGGACCAGAAGGTCTGGCTCTCAGTCTCCACTCTAATTCATCCCAAAGGTGTTCTATGGGGTTGAGGTCAGGACTCAGTGCAGGCCAGTCAAGTTCATCCACACCAGACTCTGTCATCCATGTCTTTATGGACCTTGCTTTGTGCACTGGTGCACAGTCATGTTGGAAGAGGAAGGACCAGCTCCAAACTGTTCCCACAAAGTTGGGAGCATGGAATTGTCCAAAATGTCTTGGTATGCTGAAGCATTCAGAGTTCCTTTCACTGGAACTAAGGGGCCAAGCCCAGCTCCTGAAAAACAAGCCCACACCATAATCCCCCCTCCACCAAACTTTACACTTGGCACAATGCAGTCCCACAAGTATGGTTCTCCTGACAACCACCAAACCCAGACTGGTCCATCAGATTGCCAGATGGAGAAGCGTGATTGGTCACTCCAGAGAAGGTGTCTCCACTGCTCCAGAGTCCAGTGGCGGCTGCTTTACACCACTGCATCCCACGCTTTGCATTGCACTTGGTGATGTATGGCTTGGATGCAGCTGCTGGGCCATGGAAACCCATTCCATGAAGCTCTCTGCTGAAGCACTGTTCTTGAGCTAATCTGAAGGCCACATGAAGTTTGAAGGTCTGTAGCAATGGACTCTGCAGAAAGTTGGCCACCTCTTGGCACTATGCTCCTCAGCATCCACTGATCCCGCTCCATCAGTTTACGTGTCCTACCACTTGGTGGCAGAGTTGCTGTCGTTCCTACACACTTCCACTTTCTTATAATACAGCTGACAGTTGACTGTGGAATATTTAGGAGCCAGGAAATGTCACGACTGGATTTGTTGCACAGGTGGCATCCTATCACAGTTCCACGCTGGAATTCACTGAGCTCCTGAGAGCGAGCCATTATTTCACAAATGTTTGTAAAAGCAGTCTGCAGCCTAGGTGCTGGATTTTATACACCTGTGGACATGGAAGTGATTGGAACACCTGATTCTGATTATCTGGATGGCTGAGCAAATACTTTTGGCAATATAGTGTATGTGCTACTTGTTACCTGCTACATGTTACATGCTAATTCTTACATGCTACATATTACATGCTACATGGGAGGGTTCAGGCTGTACACGCTGCAACATGTAACTACGAACAGGTTCAACTGGTGTTGAACGTCATGCTAATAGAACATTATCTCTGTAGAACATGATGCTGTTCTCTTTTTTATCAGCATCTCTTCTCCAGAACGAGTGTTTAAATAAAAAAGTCATTAATTTAAGATCTGCAAATTTTTTCACCTTCAGAATTTGATGACATTAAGATCAGTAATTAATGTTTATGTTCGAAGGTAACAGACTAATGAGGGTAATGTCTTTTTATGCAAATGTTCCCTCTGGGACCTTTAACTCATCTCACTGTAGAACGATAGAACATCAGGTTTAACGATGACCTCAACCCTGAAGAAACAAGATTAAAACGTTCTCTGACGTTCTGCTGGACTGACGATATTAAAACGTTCTCTGATGTTCTGCTGGATTGAAGATATTAAAATGTTTCTAAAGTTCTGCTGGACTGAAGATATTAAAACGTTCTCTGACGTTCTACTGGACTGAAGATATTAAAACTTTCTCAGATGTTCTACTGGACTGAAGATATTAAAACATTTCTAAAGTTCTGCTGGACTGAAGCATTTCTAGCAGCACTTAGACGTCTCCAGGTGGACAGACGAGAAGAGAACCAGGTTTACCTGAGACTGTCTCCTGAATAAGAGGACAGAGTCCTGCAGGACCAGGACAGGGCAGCGTCGATCTCGGACGAGGACAGACTCTGTCCATCAGGGGGCAGCAGAGACCTCAGAGACACTGAAGACCAACTGTCCAACTGCAGAGACTGACAAAGCTCTGATATACTGATGTACTGAGGGACAGCAGAGTCCACAGTGTACTGCAGAGAGACAGAGAGACACTGTAGAGATGAAGAGACACTGTAGAGACACTGGAGAGACAGAGAGACACTGGAGAGAGACACAGCGATACTAGAGAGACACTGAAGAGACACTGCAGAGAGACAGAGAAACACTGGAGAGACACGGAGACACTGTGAAGACACTGTGGAGACACTGTAGAGACAGAGAGACACTGTAGAGATGAAGAGACACTGTAGAGACACTGGAGAGACAGAGAGACACTGTAGAGAGACACAGAGACACTGAAGAGACACTGTAGAGACATAGAGGACACCTCGTTCTCCAGGTGTAAAGGTCTACCTGTGTCAGAGGACAGGTGTGAGGCTCGTCCAGCATCTCTGAGTAGATGTCTCTCCGTCTTTGTCCTCCTCGTCCCCATAAAGTCTCCATCAGCCTCCAGGACAGCAGACAGACACACTGCTGCTTCAACACACCTGGAACCAGACTGAGACAGACAGCAAGGACACAGTCAGGGACACACCTGAGCCAATCACTTTTACAGAGCGAGAGACAGGGGGCGGGGCTGTCCAAACATGGACATAAGACATAATACTGTCTCCATCAACAGGACGTCCACAATCTGAGGCTGGTAACCAGACAGGTCCTCAGAGAAACGGGGAGACAGGTGAGACAGAGAGGGAGACAGGTGAGACAGAGAGGGAGACAGGTGAGACAGAGGGGGAGATAGATGAGATAGAGGGGAGACAGGTGAGACAAAGGGGGAGACAAGTGCGATAGAGGGGGAGACAGATGATAGAGGGGAGACAGGTGAGATAGAGAGGGAGACAGGTGAGACAGGTGATGTCCTCACCTGTGCGTGAGCTGCGAGCTCAGGTGACACGCCCACAGGTACTCAGACACGCCCCTGTGTCCCTGTAGCAGTAACCGTGGCAACGCTCCATCTCCAGGACAACGGAGGACAGGCCCTGCCCATCCTAGCCTGCTGAAGGTCGTGACCTTCAGGCTGGAACGGAGGCAGCAGCAAAGCATGCTGGGAGGGAAGTCGGGGCAGGGCCGGAAAAGGAAGTGGACGTGATGCAGCTGCAGGAGAACCTTGTTAGAACCTTGTCAGAATATCCAACCAGCTCTGATGATGTCACACCGGTCATCCAATCAGCAGCAGCCTCACCTCCACCTGGTCTCCTGCTCTCAGCTTCCTCCTCACCGTCGGCTGATAGGCCACACACAGACCCACCTTCCCGTCAATCACGTAGAGCCCCGCCCCCTCACTCACCACCTCAGTCACAGTGCCCTATCAGAGGAGAGGGGTGGGGCTTAGCACACAGGTAAACAACAGGCATGCTGGCAGCCAATCAGAGAGCAGAGTCCTCCCACCTGGTAACTGATGACTCTGGACTGCTTCATCCTCACACCTGATTGGACACTGGGCTCTGCCTCCTCACTGTCATCATCGCTGTGTGACATCATCAGCAGGGGCGTGTCCATTCCAGCAGGTGTGTGTTCCTGTGTGTGTGTTGGTGTGTAGTCAGTGTGTGTGTGTTCCTGTGTGTGTGTTGGTGTGTAGTCAGTATGTGTGTGTTCTTGTGTGTGTGTTGGTGTGTAGTCAGTGTGTGTTGGTGTGCAGTCAGTGTGTGTTGGTGTGTAGTCAGTGTGTGTGTGTGTTGGTGTGTAGTCGGTGTGTGTTGGTGTGTAGTCAGTGTGTGCGTGTGTTGGTGTGTAGTCAGTGTGTGTTGGTGTGTAGTCTGTGTGTAGTTCAGAGCGCTCCGTCACACACAGGATGTTGTTTCCTCTCCAGCCTCGCAGGACACACACACGCAGAGCCGTCACACACACGCTTTGTCCAACATGCACACACTGAGACCAACACAACCTGCTGCTGTCCTGCAGAGAGACACAGACCTTCATCATCATCATCTTCATGATCAGTGTCATCATCAATATCCTTATCAATCTAATCTTCAATATCATCAAAACATCTTTGATCTAATTTCCATCCATATAATCAATATTGTCATCAATATTGGAATCATCATCATCAATATCCTCCATAGAAACAGTTTAAAGACTCCTGTGGAGGTCATTAAGTAGAACATTAGTCTCTGTCATGGTGCCCCTTTACTAGATAAACTCATCCAGGTCCTGGAAATCATAGGAGCTTCAGGAGAAACCAGGTGGACGTCTCTGGAAAATGTTTCTAGAAACGTCTTCCAGAGATGTCTACCTGTTTTCTCCTGAAGTTCCTACAACTAAAAGGAACATCTCAGGTCATTAAAGACCACATTAGTCTTAGTCATGGTGCCCCTTTACTAGATAAACTCATCCAGGTCCTGTTGATCGCAGGAGCTTCAGAAGAAACCAGTCGGCTAGTTTCTCCTGAAGCTCCAACAACTAAAAGGTGGAACATTTCAGGTCATTAAGCTTCTTGGGATTAAACAGGAAGAGGCTCCCCCGGGTGGAACATCCAGGTACTACAGCTGGTCTACAGTACATGAGGTGTGGAGGTTTCCTACCTTGACGAGGACAGGTACGGACTGTGATTGGTCGGTCAGAGTGAAGCAGAAGAAGGTAGTTCCTGCCACCACCAGCAGAGGGCAGACTGAACCCACCTGCCCCCACACCGCCAGCCGCCGCCCTCTGACCCTGACAGACACACAACGGCCACATGGGTCACTGACACCTCATTGGTCGCAGGTCATGTGACTCACCTGTGGTGCAGCAGGTCATGTGACTCACCTGTGGTGCAGCAGGTCATGCGACTCACCTCTGTGGTGCAGCAGGTCAGGTGACTCACCTGTGGAGCAGCAGCCCTGCAGCCTCTCTGACTCCCAAGGCGTTGATAAGCACCGCCCCTACACTGGCAGCCAATCCCTGCTCAGGACCAGGACACAGCAGGACAGGAGGACCAATCAGCTCCACGCAGCCTCCGGCCTCGTCCTGCCCCGAGGCATTCTGGGGGATGTAGTTCCAATGAGGGAGGAACACGGGACGATTCAGCCACAGAGGAGAGGGAGACAGGCACTGCAGAGACAGACAGGTGAGACTGGTGAGACAGGTGACTGGCCTTAGAGACAGACAGGTGAGACAGGTGACTCACCTCACACCTGACGCTGCCGCTGCTGTCCGTCAGCCTCCATTCTCCGCCCCGCCCCTCTCTCAGACAGCCAATCAGCAGCAGGTTGACCTTCGGCAGCGCCCGCTGTCCAGGCACAGATAGCTCCGCCTCCCTGGCCCACGCTCGCTGCTGATTGGTGCTCCAGGACAGGTTGCTGACACAGGCCAGGTGCTGCTGGGAGACCAGCTCAGAGACGGACAGCAGCCTGCAGACAGACGGGAGGCCAGGTGATGTGCCGCGCCGTCACATGACCTGTGGTGATGTCAGCAGGTGTGTGGGCGTACCTGTAGCTGACAGGTAAGGAGTGAGCGACGCACATCCTCTCCTGGATCTGCTGCACCACACTGACACTGAGCTGGAACACACTGAGCTCACCTGGAACACAACAACACACCTGTGATGTCATCAGCCACAAGCTCCCAGGTGAGCTGCAGGTAGCGAGAAGAAACCAATCAGATGACAGCAGCAGGAACAGAGAACAGAGGAGCAGGTGGAGATACATCAGCATGGAGAAATGTGTGGAGAAACATCTGGAGACACACTCAGCATGGAGAAACATCTGGAGATACATCCAGCATGGAGAAACATCTGGAGATACATCTGGAGACACACTCAGCATGGAGAAACATCTGGAGACAGCTGAGGAGCAGAGTAGAGAGGAAACATGGAGATAGAAAAACATCTACAGGATGAGGAGACAAACCACCATAAAACGGCCTAAACGAGACACAAAATGAGAAAGGAGACAACCAGAGAACAAAGACGATAACGTTCCTAAAACTGTCCATAATAATAATAACTAACTGAATGTTCTAGAGAGGAACCAGGAGAGACAGCAGCTGGTAGAACCAGAACCAGGAAACTGGACCCTTCTACACACCTGTCACGGGTTCCTGGGCTCTGACTGGAGGACTCACCTGTGTCTGAGCCGTCAGCAGCGGGAGGGGAGGGGCCACAGGTGACGGGGCTCAGGTGTTCTGTGATGAAGGTGAAAAGGGCCTTTATCCAGGTGGACTCCTGGAACCAAACACACCTGGATCAGAACCAGTAGAACCCAATCACATTGATCACAGAGCTGACGTCACTAATTAGAGGATTTCATCATCAGCTGGGGTCTGTTTCGTAAAGTCCTGCAGCCGGACTGAGCAGAGAGCCTCAGAGATCCGGATCAGACGGAGGTTCTGGTTCTGGTTCTCTCCGTCAGTCTCCCAGCCTCGACTTTCTAAAACCATCCGTTTTCTGAACGGACTTCCTGCTAGGAAGAAGAACCGGACTGACCGCCTCGCTGCCCGGCTTCAGGAGCTCCAGGAGCCGCTGCAGGGGGTCCATGAGGTCTGGGGGGGTCGCTGCTCCGGGTCCCGGTCCTGGTTCTGGTCCCGGTCCGGGTGGAAACACGACCTCCCGCTGAACGCTTCAAACTGCCGTACTTCCGGTTCTAGTGTTACTGCTGCTTCCTGTTCTCTGCAGGCTGCAGCTCCGCCTGCTGGTCAGAAGAACCAGCAGATGATCATTAGTGATCATCTGCTGGTAAGAAGAACCAACAGATCATCACTAGAACCTGAACCTGGTCAGGTTCTTCCACTGTATTCAAACACTACAGACCAGTAAGGTTTATTTTCTGTAGTTTTATTCTGTTATAAACCTGTGGACTGCAGCTGATAGGTTCAATCTGATGACTCAGATTTAGCTTCAGGGTTCTACTGAGACTCATCAGATTATAAACGGTTCTAATGAGGGTCCTTCTAGAACACCTGCTGTCTGATGTGATGTCAGAGCAGGTTCTACCTATGCAGGTTCCTCCTGACTGACCAACAGTCTTTATTCAGTCAGGGTTCCAGAACTGGAGGACGTTTTACATCCAATAATCCACGTATTAAACCCTAAAACATGCAGTAGTGTGTAAATGTTCTTGTCTGAGACCAAATCTAAAAAAAAAAAAATAGGAGAAAAGAATGTTTAAAATATTTTTAAAATCCCAAATAAGTCTGAAGTTCCCCTAAAATACCATTTTTCTCTTGTCCACCCCCCTGATGACCAAACTGGATCTGTAATAAAACAGTTGGAATCTCATTTAAATCTCCTTTTATTGGTTTTATTTTTTCATTCGTGTCTTGTAATTGTGGGAACATTTTTTAATCAACATAATATTTTAAACAATAATTGTTATGGATGGAACGTTTCCCACAACATGTTAGCAGAACCTGTTGATGACGTTTTTGCTGTTTCGTGTCTTGGTTCTGTTTTGTGTCTCATTTTTATTGTGTTGTGTCTCATTTTTGTCACTTTGTGTCTCCTTTTGTCGTTTTGTGTCTCATTTTTATCATTTTCTGTCTTGTTTTTGACATTTTGTGTCTCATTTTTGTTGTTTTGTGTCTTGTGTTTGTCATTTTGTGTCTTTTTTCTGTCGTTTTGTGTCTTGTTTCTGTCGTTTTGTGTCTTGTTTTTGTCATTTCCATCCTCCAACAGTTGTCCTATAGAATGGACAGAGCAAAGCTATGTCCTCTCTTCTATTTTCCATATTTTCATCCCATTGTCAGCCTTGATTGAATGTCTCCCTCTACCTCATATTATCAGGATCAGACTAATTCTTTGGACTGTTTTCCATCAGTCAGTTTGTCCTCTTGGTAGTGACGGTGAAATCGAAGCTTCATGAAGCAATGAACCACTTTGATGCAACTGCTTCCAGAATGACTCACTGCTTTGAAGCATTTGACACAACCAGAAGAGTGACATCTGCTGGCTCTGTGTCAGAACTGCATCTAAGTGGAAAAAACTGAAAAAGCCTCAGGACTGCTGGTCTCACACTGCTTTGTACTTGCAATAAATGTTTTAAAACGTTATATATGTTTGTTTGCATGCATGTATATGTTTTTGTGTGTATATATATATATATATATATATATATATATATATATATATATATATATATATATATATATATATATATATATATATATACACATATATATATATATATATATATATATATATATATATATATATATATATATATATATATATATATATATTTAAGTGTGTGTGTGTGTGTGTGTGTGTGTGTGTGTGTGTGTGTGTGTGTGTGTGTGTGTGTGTGTATAGATATACATACATATGGTGTGTATAGAGGTACTGGGGGACAGGACAGTGATTGTGCTACCATGTGTGGGACTCTAGTGTTTTGTGATGTGGCAGTGAATGCTAGTGCTTCTGTAACTTTGCCATTGTGTCAGTATAAATGGAGTGTAAACCAGGGAGTGCATGGTTTCTGTCTGTTTCTTTTGTGGATGACTACCTCTCCAGCTTTGGAGAAGATCCGCTCACATGGCACAGATGTTGCTGGCATGAGGAGATATTTTCTGGCCATCCTGAAGAGGTTTGGATCCAGTTTGATGTGATGCCCAGTAGGTGAACGGGTCTCCTCTGGACAGGTAGGGCTCAGATAGACACCTTGCACTCTCACAACTCACAGGACACTCTTTCAACCACTCCAACAACTCTCTCTATGTACCTATCTATAACCTATTCTACTATATGTGTAGTGTGTTTCTATGAATGAATGAATGTGTGTTGTGTATGTGTGAATCTATGTGTATGTATCTATGAGTGTTATTTAGTGTATGAAATGTAACTAAATCTATCTAAACTTAATTCTACCTAAATGTGTTCTCTCTCTGACTTCTTTCCAAATGGTAAATGTACTAGCTTAATGTCCTCTCAGAAACCCACAGTTTGAGGAGTGAATCAGACCCTTTTAAGACCTGGACAGATTGAAATGTCCAACTCCTTCATAATTCCCACAAAGCACCGCAGAACCTGATCCAGCTGTCATCTATGTGTTCTACAGATGTTCTGAGAAAGGTCTGAGATGTTCTACCAATGTTTTCAGCTGGTTTTCTTTTAGTTGTCAGAACGTTCCTTCTTAAGGTTGGATCACTAAAGATGTTCTAAAAATGTCTGGTGACAACACTTAGAATGTTGTGGCTTAATGTTCTAAGAACTGACTGTTACACTGAGAACGTTCTTCCTCTGTTATCACATAACACTGTAGGAACATTTCATTGATTCTATGGTGAGTTCTTCAGCAACCTTTCAGAACCTTACAGCCAAAATGTTCCAGCTTTAATGCATCACATCACAGGAACATTTAATACAGAACGTTCTGTCCTCTGAGGCCTTGATAGCGTCTGGAGAACGTTTATTGAATGTTGCATTGAGAACGTCCTTTCTGTGTCATCATAGAAGAACGCTCTATAACGTGTTCCAGAACGTTCCACCTCACTGCTGCTGTATTCTGCATCATGTTATATCAGACTGTATATGAATGTAGGAATATTAGAACATACACACTAGAACCCAGTTTTAAAAATGAAATGTATAGAACACAGTGGAACCACAGATGTCAGAACTAAAGATAGTTCTACAGAACATCCTCCAGGAACCTTTGACTTATTCAGGAACCTGCTCTGTCAACGTTCTACAGGAACCCCATAAACATGCAAAGTTCCTCACAGCTCTCCTGTTCCCAAGAGAACAGCCTGTTTTATCTGGTTCTTTAAAGGTTCCTCGTGTTTGTTGGAGTTCTTTGGTTTGGTGGTTGGTAACGCTCTATTCTGAATTAATCACTTGGTCATTAGAACATCAGAAAACAGAAACATGTTCTTCACAGTTTCACAAACTGGCATCTTAGAACATGACATTCTGTCTGAAGAACCCAAAATATTATACATGTTTTCATGAAGGTACCCAAAAATGCAGCAGATTCTCATATTTACTTAGAAGTTCTTAAAATCAGTGGATCCCCAAGTCCACTGAAGGTTCTAGGTTCCATGTTCCACCTCTCGTCTGTAACTGAATGAACAATCACATCAATGATTTGGTTTTAAAGGACCATTCTTGGATGCTTTTTAAAGAACGTTTACTGAAATGGTTCTTTATGGAACCAACATTGGTTCTTCTGTGACGTCAGAGTGATGAAGGTTCTTCTAGTGTTGGTTCCAGTGTTCTCCAGTGTTTTCCAGTGTTGGTTCCACAGTTCTTCAGTGTTCTCCTGTGTTCTCCAGTGTTTGCCAGTGTTGGTTACACTGCACTCCAGTGTTCTCCAGTTTTCTCCTGTGTTCTTTAGTGTTCTCCAGTGTTGGTTCCACTGTTCTTCAGTGTTCTCCTGTGTTCTCCAGTGTTTGCCAGTGTTGGTTACACTGTACTCCAGTGTTCTCCAGTGTTCTCCTGTGTTCTTCAGTGTTCTCCAATGTTGATTCCACTGTTCTCCAGTGTTCTTCAGTGTTCTCCAGTGTTCTCCAGTGTTCTCCAGCATTCTCCTGTGTTCTCCAGTGTTCTCCATTGTCCTCCAGCATTCTCCAGTGTTTTCCAGTGTTGGTTCCACTGTTCTCCAGTGTTCTCCTGTGTTCTCCAGTGTTCTCCTGTGTTCTCCTATGTTCTCCTGTGTTCTCCAACGTTTTCCAGTGTTGGTTCCACTGTTCTTCAGTGTTCTCCTGTGTTCTCCAGTGTTCTCCTGTGTTGATTCCAATGTTCTCCTCCAGTGTTCTCCTCCAGTGTTCTCCCGTGTTGTTCTGTGTTCTCCTGTGTTCTCCAGTGTTCTCCTGTGTTGATTCCAGTGTTCTCCTCCAGTGTTCTCCCGTGTTGTTCTGTGTTCTCCTGTGTATTCCAGTGTTCTCCTCCAGTGTTCTCCTCCAGTGTTCTCCTCCAGTGTTCTCCCATGTTGTTCTGTGTTCTCCAGTGCTCTCCTGTGTTCTCCTGTGTTTTCCTCCAGTGTCCTCCAGTGTTCTCCTCCAGTGTTGTCCTGTGTTCTCCTCCAGTGTTCTCCTCCAGTGTTCTCCAGTGTTCTCCAGTGTTATCCTGTGGTCTCCAGTGTTCTCCTGTGTTCTTCAGCGTTCTCCAGCATTCTCCTGTGTTCTCCAGTGTTCTCCCATGTTGTTCTGTGTTCTCCAGTGCTCTCCTGTGTTCTCCTGTGTTTTCCTCCAGTGTCCTCCAGTGTTCTCCTCCAGTGTTGTCCTGTGTTCTCCTCCAGTGTTCTCCTCCAGTGTTCTCCAGTGTTCTCCAGTGTTATCCTGTGGTCTCCAGTGTTCTCCTGTGTTCTTCAGCGTTCTCCAGCATTCTCCTGTGTTCTCCTGTGTTCTCCTGTGTTGATTCCAATGTTCTCCTCCAGTGTTCTCCTCCAGTGTTCTCCCGTGTTGTTCTGTGTTCTCCTGTGTTCTCCTGTGTTCTCCAGTGTTCTCCTGTGTTGATTCCAGTGTTCTCCTCCAGTGTTCTCCCGTGTTGTTCTGTGTTCTCCTGTGTATTCCAGTGTTCTCCTCCAGTGTTCTCCTCCAGTGTTCTCCTCCAGTGTTCTCCCATGTTGTTCTGTGTTCTCCAGTGCTCTCCTGTGTTCTCCTGTGTTTTCCTCCAGTGTCCTCCAGTGTTCTCCTCCAGTGTTGTCCTGTGTTCTCCTCCAGTGTTCTCCTCCAGTGTTCTCCAGTGTTCTCCAGTGTTATCCTGTGGTCTCCAGTGTTCTCCTGTGTTCTTCAGCATTCTCCAGCATTCTCCTGTGTTCTCCAGTGTTCTCCCATGTTGTTCTGTGTTCTCCAGTGCTCTCCTGTGTTCTCCTGTGTTTTCCTCCAGTGTCCTCCAGTGTTCTCCTCCAGTGTTGTCCTGTGTTCTCCTCCAGTGTTCTCCTCCAGTGTTCTCCAGTGTTCTCCAGTGTTCTCCTGTGTTCTCCAGCGTTCTTCTGTGTTCTCCAGTGTTCTCCTGTGTTGTTCTGTGTTCTCCTGTGTTCTCCCGTGCTGTCCTGTGTTCTCCAGTGTTCTCCTGTGTTCTTCAGCGTTCTCCAGTGTTCTCCTGTGTTCTTCAGTGTTCTCCCGTGTTGTTCTGTGTTCTCCTGTGTTGTTCTGTGTTCTCCTGTGTTCTCCTGTGTTCTCCTCCTGGTTTCTCTCCATAGTCCTCAGGATCAGTGTGATTTCAGCTGGTTTGGTTCCGTTCTGAACAGCAACCAGTTGAAGAATCAAACGTTGTTAAAGTCGTGTTCTGGTTCGGTCCATGACAGGAACAGGAAGTGTTCATCTGAGTGACCTCACCTGTCTGTCAGGTGACCAGGTGAGGACAGGTGAGTGTCTGGTGGAGGTGATCAGAGGACTGTGGGCTGCAGTAAACCTGGTTCTTCATCAGAACAGGTGAGGACGTGGAATCACGCAGGTTCTCTGGTTCTCTGCACTAAAACGCTGCTTCACGTTAGAATTAAAGAACACTCCTGAATATTTCAACTCTGTTTCTATTAATAGTTTCCTATTATCTTTTTAAAAGATGTAATACGACGAAAATGTGGCACAAAACATGGAAAGCATTTCTGAAGTGTTGGTTTGAGAACATTCCTCCTTTATTTTAGAACATTCTCTGAATGTTGACATTAAAACATCATGTTGTCTCTATAGGAACATCAGTAGAAATTAAAACATTTTTACAGCTTATAATATATTCTAAACAACCTGATCTGTTCAGTTTACTGCTATTACTGACAAAAAAAAAATCTAACATCTTAGCTAAAAACTCACTGAAGCATTTTACTGAGTCAGGTAGTTACTGATCATTAATTACTAATCAATCGATTAATTGATTAACTGATGAAACATACTAACATCCATTTAACGTCCCTCTTCAGGCCTCCGCTGCTGCTCTGCAGCCCCTCCTCCCTCTCTACTGCCATTGGTCGCTTCGTGGATGTACACAGATTCTGACCAATCAGATGCGGGTATACAGACTAGGCCCACCCTGTTGTCAGAGTCGGATTCCCGCCCTGGTGAGTCTGGAACGGGCTTTGACTTGCGGTCCTTTCAGCCAATCAGAGATGAACGTTGAGCGGAACCCCGCCCATGTTGGCCAGTCGTGACTCCGCCCCCTGAATAGGAATGACCAACGGGGGCGTTGCTGGTGGGCGGGGTCAGGCTGGAGCTCGACCCAGTTTGAAAGTGAACCAACGGCTCCAGTCGCAGCTTCAGCCCCCAAACAACAACAAGACCCGAATCCCGAGAACCGGTCCCAGTCTGCTGCACCTGTAGCCGGCCCTCCTGACGAGTGAGTACCGCCGTTATCCTCGGCTGCGGGCTTCGGCTCACATTCGTGGGTTTTAGCCGGGAATGAGCGGGTTCTGATTTACCGGGTGTCTTTTTTTTTCTGCCGTGCGGGCTTCGGTGATAAAAGCTCCGTGAATGAGGCTGGAAAATGGGAATAAAATGGCCGCTGCTACGGTGGGAATGTCACGGCGGTGATGTTTGTCCGCCGCTGCGAGCCTTTGTGTGTGTGCACTCGGGGGACTGCTCCAGACTTGTCGTTGTAAACACGAAACGCCCATTTTGGAGTAGGCATGCCAGGAAATAGCCTGGTCCCGTCCATGTAACGCTGACCTCTCCAGGGCTTAGACGGAGCCCTTCGTTTAAAATGCGCAGCTGTCGTACTGCTTCCATATTTCCATTGCAGACGCGGCTGTTCGGGATAAACCCGGTGCTGCGGTTATAAATAAGATCAGTTCGTTACCGGGGACACCGGGGCCGTAGCTGGCTCTGTGTGTGCGGGTTAAATGCCCGTCTGTGGCTGATTAGCCTGCTGCTAGCAGAGGGGGATGGGGCGGCTAGCTCCGCAGAGGGCGGGAAGCAAATGGTGGCCCATTGTTCTGTCGGAGCTAGCCGCTAGCAGGCTAGGCTAACTGCACCACTCCAATCTGCACGGAGACGCGGCTTTTCCTCCTCCTCTGCGGCTCACACGGTTCCAGCACCGGCCCACACCACGGACCGGGCTCCCGCTGGACGTCCCAGCACACACCCGCCGGAGGAGGCTGCAGCCCGTGTCTGCGGGCCTCGGAGCTCCCCGGCGGAGAAAATGGACCCCAGTCTGGTCTTTTGTTATTCACGGCGAGCCTCGGAGCTCCGGGCCGCCGGTAACCCACCGACTGATGGGGCTTTTCAGCCACAGCCTGAGTTAAATCACACATCTCACCTGGTTTAGACACATCTCACCTGGTTTAGACACAAAATGAACAAAGGAGACACACAGGTTAAAGGGTCAGTCCACCCACATGAATGCAAAGCTGCTCAGATACTTGGAAATAATGATTACCTGTACAATAACCTCATTTCAGTAAATATATGTTAGCTGTCAAATAACCTCATTTATATAAATATAAAGGCATGTTACCTGTAAAATACCTTAATTTGACTAAATAATAATCAAGATTACCTGTATAATATCCACATATAGCTAAATATAAAAGTATGTTATCTGTAAAATAACCTTATTTAACTAAATATAATAAATGTTACCTGTCAAATACCTTGAATTAACTAAATATAATGTTATGTTCGCTGTAAAACACCCTCGTTTCAATACATTAATAAGTGTTACCTGCATAATACCCTCATCTAACTAAATATAAAGCTATGTGCCTGTTACATACCCTCATTTAAATAAAAAATAATCTGTTACTTGTTAAATACTTTAACTTATACTATAACTAATAATAATCAGTTAGCTGTTAAATATTTTACCTCACTAAACAAGAATCTGTCAGCTGTAAAATGCCCTCATTTAACTGAATAAGACATCTGTTACCTTTAAAAAAAATAGTTTAAAGGTAACGCCTGCAGTGAGAAATGCTTTTATTTTGGTGGATTTCCAGGTGTAAAGGCAGAGAGAAATGCTTTTATTTTGGTGGATTTCAAGGCGTAAAGGCAGAGAGAAATGCTTTTATTTTGGTGGGTTTCCAGGTGTAAAGGCAGAGAGAAATGCTTTTATTTTGGTGGGTTTCCAGGTGTAAAGGCAGAGAGAAATGCTTTTATTTTGGTGGGTTTCCAGGTGTAAAGGTGTTAAACAGAAGTATTTATCTGTACTAACGTCTCCATCATCCTCACAGGTTTATATCCGTTCACTGTGCAGAATAAAAACTTTTAAATCTGTCTCCTGCTTCTTGTTGTGTTGATCTGCTGCTTTTCTGGGCTTAATGTGACCGTAATTAGAATATTTATTCATTTATATTAGGACTAACAAATAAAAATAACATCAATTGATCATTAAGTGATCATTAGCTTTAACTGAAGTATGATGCGTTAAAGACGTTCTCTGATTATTGGTTTATTGTCCTCCAGGTGCCAGTATGATGCGTAAAGACGTGAACAAGCCGAAGGGGAAGACGTCGGCGTACGCCTTCTTCGTCCAGACGTGTCGAGAGGAACACCGGAAGAAGAACCCCGAGCAGTCGGTGAACTTCGCCGAGTTCTCCAAGAAGTGCTCCGAGAGATGGAAGGTGAGACGGGTGGGCAGAGAGAGAGAGAGAGAGAGACGGGTGGGCAGAGAGAGAGAGAGAGAGAGAGAGAGAGACGGGTGGGCAGAGAGAGAGAGACGGGTGGGCAGAGAGAGAGAGAAAGAGAGACAGGTGGGCAGAGAGAGAGAGAGAGAGAGACGGGTGGGCAGAGAGAGAGAGAGAGAGAAAGAGAGACGGGTGGGCAGAGAGAGAGAGAGACGGGTGGGCAGAGAGAAAGAGAGACGGGTGGGCAGAGAGAGAGAGAGAGAAAGAGAGACGGGTGGGCAGAGAGAGAGAGACGGGTGGGCAGAGAGAGAGAGAAAGAGAGACAGGTGGGCAGAGAGAGAGAGAGAGAGAGACGGGTGGGCAGAGAGAGAGAGAGAGAAAGAGAGACGGGTGGGCAGAGAGAGAGAGAGAGACGGGTGGGCAGAGAGAGAGACAGGTAGACAGACAGGAAGATGAATCCAGTGGCTGCTGGTGGGTCGACTTTCCTCCAGTTTTCTACTTGTTCTTTGCAGCTGAATAAACTTTCTGTATTAAACCAGTAAAACCAGTGGAACCAGTCAGAGTCCTGACTGTAGTTTAATGTGACTGAACTGGTTCTATCAGTCTCTATTAAACCAGTAAAAGCAGTGGAACCAGTCAGTCCAGACTATATTTTAATAATAAAGACCTGCTGACTGTTACTTGAATGAGGCAGCAGCACCAGGTGGGTCTTCTCCTTTGGGATTGGTCCAGACCTGTAATGTCACAGCTGGTGCTGCAGGTTCAGGTGTTTCTCTTGAATCTATCCACAAGTTCTCCTCCATGCTTCCAGCTGCTACACTGAGTTCTCCTGAGAACCTGTGATCGTGTTGAATCCACCTGGAGCTGTTCTGTTATGTGTTCTACTAAACCATCTGAACTGTGATGTGTTCCATGGATCTTCTGGTTCCTCTGAGAGTAAACTGCAGATCTTTAACGGAACCAGACCCTGGCGGGAACTCAACCTGATGTGTTTCCTGTGTTCAGAGGATGTGTGTTAATAAAGTTATTATTATAGTCTGGTGTTTAATGTGTCAGTCCAAGTCCAGTCCTGCAGTCTAAGTTCTTGTCAGCAGGTGGCGCTGCACCTCCACAGCCTCCAGTTCTCATGTTCTATCTCCTCAGTGAACAGCAGAACCAGACAAACTGAACCTGGATCTGCTGGGTTTAAATGTAGATTCACAACTGTTCAGGTTCACGTTGGTAATAAATCTGGTTACAGAGTAGGATTTAATATATTTACATAATAAATATCAGTAAACACTGAGCTAGAGTAGTATTTAATATTAAATATTAATTAACTCTGGTTTATTAATTAGCTGCTGTTAGTTTATGTTCTCTACAAACATTAATAACTGGATCAGCACTCTGCTGCACATTTAGAAACGTTATGTAAACATTTCTACAGAACCTTAAAGTCATCCTGAGATGCTGACAGACAGTGCAGTCATTAGTTACTCACTGAATGATTAATTGATTATTGATCAGTGTTCCAGACTCTGTCTTCTGATATTTCTATTGATTGATTATTGATGGGTGTTCCAGGCTCTGTCCTCTGATGTTTCTACTAACTGATTGATTATTGATTGATGCTCCAGGCTCTGTCTCCCAGCGATAAGAAGTGCTTCGAGGACATGGCGAAGGCCGACAAGGTTCGCTACAACCGGGAGATGAGAGACTACGTCCCCCCTAAAGGCTTCGGAAAGAGGGGCCGCAAGAGGAAAGACCCCAACGCCCCCAAGAGACCCCCGTAAGTCCCCTGAGGTCCTGGTTCTGGTCCAGGTTCAGACTCTTTGAGCTGGTTCTGTTCAGGTCTGTTCAGGTTTTACTGGATCACTGGATGTGGAAAATAAGGAATGATGGACAGATTCTTCTTTTAATACATCTTTATCTGTGTTTTCATTGTGTTATCATTTCAGTTTGTTCCCAGATTCACCAACAGTAGGCCTCAAGATGTGTAGAAATATTGTAGATGGTAGAGATTAAATATGTAAAAATATTTTAGATGGTAGAGATTAAACATGTAGAAATAATTTAGATGGTAGAGATTAAACATATAGAAATATTTGAGATGTTAGAGCTGTTAAATGTTGACCTGATCTATGAGTGAAAAAGAACTTTGAACTGTTGTTGAGTCTTAAAACGTTCCTGACCTGGATCCCCAGGTTCTAACTGAAGAAGAGAACCAGGTTCCATCAGGATGTTCTATCCATGATTTAGAGACAATCATTCTACTGATACCAGCTGAATGAAACCAGTCTGATCTGTTGGAGAAGAAACCAACCACACTACAAACAGAAGCAACTGATTTGTTCCACTAGTGTTTTCTTTTAGTTCCCAGAATGTTCTGAAAGTGTTGGGTGGTAACATTGTTAAAATGCTATGGTCTATCCTTCTCTAACTGAATGTTGCCCTGAGAACGTTCTTCCTCTTTTCTTCTGGAACATTGTGGGAATGTTTTCCAGATCCTGTGTTCCCTCAGCAGACAGTATAACATTCTGTTTTTAGTAAATCAGAAACAGAGCAAACGTTCTGTCATCTGAGGCATCGGTAGCATCTGGAAAGCATTTTACAGGAACACTGATGGACATCTTCTGAGAACGTTATTAGAACTTAAATTGTGGAAATGTTTCTGCTGTCAGTAAAAGAACCTTTTGTTGTCAGGAACATAAATTAGAGCTAACAGCAGGTTTATGTGGAAACTTTGACTCATTAAGTTTTGAAATAAATATTTTCTGTTGGACCTGACTGAACCACGAACCAGTTAACCTGCTGGTGGAGATGTAGCATCAGAGCTGCTAGCTGGCTAACATTAGCACCACAGGAAGCTGCTAGCTGGGTAATGTTAGCACAACAGGAAGCTGCTAGCTGGCTAACGTTAGCACCACAGGAAGAAGCTAGCTGGCTAACATTAGCACCACAGGAAGCTGCTGGCAGGCTAACGTTAGCACCGCAGGAAACTGCTAGCTGGCTAACATTAGCGCCACAGGAAGCTGCTAGCTGGCTAACATTAGCACCACAGGAAGCTGCTAGCTGGCTAACGTTAGCACCACAGGAAGCTGCTGGCGGGCTAATGTTAGCACCACAGGAAGCTGCTGGCGGGCTAACGTTAGCGCCACAGGAAGCTACTGGCGGGCTAACATTAGCACCACAGGAAGCTGCTAGCTGGCTAACATTAGCGCCACAGGAAGCTGCTGGCAGACTAACATTAGCACTGCAGGAAGCTGCTAGCTGGCTAACGTTAGCGCCACAGGAAGCTGCTGGCGGGCTAACATTAGCACCACAGGAAGCTGCTAGCTGGCTAACATTGGCACCACAGGAAACTGCTAGCTGGCTAATGTTAGCACCACAGGAAGCTGCTGGCGGGCTAACATTAGCACCACAGGAAGCTGCTGGCAGACTAACATTAGCACTGCAGGAAGCTGCTAGCTGGCTAACGTTAGCACCACAGGAAGCTGCTAGCTGGCTAATGTTAGCACCACAGGAAGCTGCTGGCGGGCTAACATTAGCACCACAGGAAGCTGCTAGCTGGCTAACATTGGCACAAAAGGGCTAGCATTGCAGGAAGCTGCTAGAACATCATGAGAAACTTGAAAATAAAGGTCCAGCTAAAGCAGAGGATCCGTGTAATGTTGGTCAATTGATTTATTCATTTAGAGAGATGTATTTTAAATTTTCCTACCTGTCTCCTCCCTCGCTGTCTCTCCCCTGTCCCCCCCGTCCTCCCTGTCCCTCCTGTCTCCCTCCCTGTCTCCCCCCGTCTCCCTCCCTGTCCCCCCAGGTCTGCGTTCTTCGTGTTCTGCAGTGAGTACCGTCCCAGTGTGAAGCAGCAGTGTCCAGGGCTGTCTATAGGAGACTGTGCTAAGAAGCTGGGAGAGATGTGGAGCAAACTGTCCCAGTCTGAGAAGCAGCCGTACGAGGAGAAGGCCCAGAAACTACGAGAGAAATACGACCAGGTGAGACTCAGGACCAGGAAGACTGGTGGTAGGACCAGTAAGACCAGTAGAAACAGCAGTCAGACCAGTAGAAACACCAGTAAAACCAGTAGAAACACCGGTCAGATCAGTAGAAACAGCAGCTACAGCCCCTTACCTGTCCTTACCTGTTGGTCTCCAGCTGCCTCTAACCTTCACCTGTTGTATCCAGGACATGGTGGCATACCGCGGCGGCGGAACGTACGCCAGGAACCCCGGTTCTTCAGCTCAGGGCGGAGAGGAGGAGGAGGACGAGGAGGACGAAGACGAGGACGAGGAGGACGACGAGTAGAGAGCTGAAAGACTGAGAGGCAGGCAGGTGTGTGTGTTTCAGGGCAGCTGATTGGACAGCAGGCCAGGGGGCGGGGCTTCACCACAGGTGTGACGTCCTGGTTACAGAGGCTCAGGTGAGTCAGAGCAGCCAGCCAATCAGGAGCAGCTGCTCCTGTCTCCATGGTAACAGCAGATGATCATTATTTAACGTATGGAATCAGTAGTCCATCAGGCAGGAGTCAGGTACGGATGAGGGAACATTCAGACCTCACCTTCATTGTGTATTGTCCAGTCACCCTCTTAACGAGTGGAGCTCAGCCAGGTGCACCATTCACTTCTTCTCTTCAGACATTCCTCCTCAGGGAGGATGGAGATGGAGGACAGGTAGGACTGTTGGAGGTTCACCTGGGTCTTCACCTGGATGACCCACAGAAGTCACATGCTCTCTCTGACCCACATTAGTCTGGTAGTTTTCAGTGTAGTTCATGAAGCTTTAGCATAAAAAGCTAACCAAAGCTAACCAATAGCTTTCCTCCAGTCACACTGTACTTTGGTACACTTACTTCTGCAGTTACAGTTACTTCTACAGTTACTTCTACAGCTAGTGTTTATGTTGCATGTTTGGTGACATGAAGCTTCCAGTGCAGCGTAACCCTTTGATGCCGTGTCAGTCAGGAGATCCCCATTTCCATTGGGTTTGGGTCACTTCTGACCCATGCTGCTCATCAAAGGGTTGACCAGTGTAACACTCGACCCACCTGTAACCGGGTCACATGACCCACCTGTAACCGGGTCACATGACCCACCTGTAACCGGGTCACATGACTCAACTGTAACCGGGTCACATGACTCACCTGTAACCGGGTCACATGACCCACCTGTGGCTCAGCTGATGAAACCTGATCCAGTGTCTGAATCTTGTGATTGACAGGTTGCTCTGAAACACACACATTACTGCAGCGTGTGTGTGTGTAAGTACTGTGTGTGTGTGTGTGTGTGTGTGTGTGTGTGTGTGTGTGTGTGTGTGTGTGTGTGTGTGTGTGTGTGTGTGCGCGTGCACGTGTGTGTGTGTGTGTGTTGAGGTCATCAGATGTTAAACTGTCCGACACCAGAGGATAGTAGAATAAACCCCCTCACTGTTACCATGGTTACCCCTGCACCCCCCTCCCCCTGTGTGTTGCCATGGAAACCCCTGCCCCTCCCCCTGCTCTCCATCATCGTCATGTTGTTGTTTTTTTATTTTCTTATTGGAGGTTTTCTGTTCCTTGTTCACTGTCAGAGTAGAAACTTCAACTTTTATAATAAAACGACCAACTGAGGGAAAAACACAAAAATGTCTCTGTTTGATTCTCTGACCCGCTGGTCCACCGTTCTGCTGCTCCGTTAACACGTCTGTTTGATTCTCTGACCCGCTGGACCACCGTTCTGCTGCTCCGTTAACACGTCTGTTTGATTCTCTGACCCGCTGATTCTCTGGTTCTTCAGGTTCTTGATGGGTCTAAGTCAGGACTTTGGGGAGACCAGTCTAGAACCTTCTTTCCAGCCTGATGGAACCATTTCTTTACCTCGTCTGATGTGTGTTTGGGCTCATTGTCTTGTTGAAACATCCAACTGTGTCCAAGATCAACCTTCTGCTGATGGTTTTAGGTTCTCCTGAAGAACGTGGAGGTAATCCTCCTTCATTATTCCATTTGCGTAAAGCTCCAGTTTCACAGAGCCTGATACTGCCACCTCCATGCTTGATGATAGGTTTGGTGTTCTTGGGGTTAAAAGCCTCACCTTCTGTTTGTATATTATTGATCTACGGTGTTGCATTTTCAGAAGAACTTTACTAAATCTATGAAAGGACCAAAACACATGATTGTTTTTGTGACAAAGATCCATGTTTCAATCATTCCATCATAAAAAATTCAGAGTTCTAGGAGTTATTGGAGACTAAAGACTGATGATAAAAATGGACGTTTTAAGTGGATGTAAGCTTTGGTTCATGACTACAGATGGATCCATATTTCTACTGTTGAGGCTCTAACATCAGTAGAACCTGACAAGGTTCCGGTTTTTAGATGTTTAGACTAAATGTTGACTCATTGGTAGGAAACAGAACCTGGAGTTCATACTGGTCTAGATGTTGGTGTTCATAGAGGTCTAGATGTTTATAGAGGTCTAGATGTTGGTGTTCATAGAGGTCTAGATGTTTATAGGGGTCTAGATGTTAGTGTTCATAAAGGTCTAGATGTTCATAGGGGTCTCGATGTTTATAGAGGTCTAGATGTTCATAGAGGTCTAGATGTTGATGTTCATAGAGGTCTAGATGTTTATAGAAGTCTAGATGTTAGTGTTCATAGAGGTCTAGATGTTCATAGGGGTCTAGATGTTGATGTTTATAGAGGTCTAGATGTTCATAGAGGTCTAGATGTTGGTGTTCATAGAGGTCTAGATGTTTATAGAGGTCTAGATGTTGGTGTTCATAGAGGTCTAGATGCTTATAGGGGTCTAGATGTTAGTGTTCATAGAGGTCTAGATGTTCATAGAGGTCTAGATGTTGATGTTCATAGAGGTCTAGATGTTTATAGAGGTCTAGATGTTAGTGTTCATAGAGGTCTAGATGTTCATAGGGGTCTAGATGTTGATGTTCATAGAGGTCTAGATGTTCACAGGGGTCTAGATGTTGATGTTCGTAGAGGTCTAGATGTTCATAGGGGTCTAGATGTTGGTGTTCGTAGAGGTCTAGATGTTGATGTTCATAGAGGTCTAGATGTTCATAGGGGTCTAGATGTTAGTGTTCATAGAGGTCTAGATGTTCATAGGGGTCTAGATGTTGATGTTCATAGAGGTCTAGATGTTCACAGGGGTCTAGATGTTGATGTTCGTAGAGGTCTAGATGTTCATAGGGGTCTAGATGTTGGTGTTCGTAGAGGTCTAGATGTTGATGTTCATAGAGGTCTAGATGTTCATAGGGGTCTAGATGTTGGTGTTCATAGAGGTCTCGATGTTGATGTTCATAGAGGTCTAGATGTTGGTGTTCATAGAGGTCTAGATGTTGATGTTCATAGAGGTCTAGATGTTCATAGAGGTCTAGATGTTGGTGTTCAAAGGGGTCTAGATGTTTATGGAGGTCTAGATGTTGGTGTTCGTAGGGGCATAGATGGTGTTCATAGAGGTCTAGATGTTGGTGTTCATTGAGGTCTAACTTGGAGATGGTCCCATTTTTCCCTCAGCACTGTATCTGAATTTACATCATACTCTGCTTCATATAGACATTTTAAAATTTATGAAAAAACTAAGTAGCACATATCGTGGCAATTAACAGTGTTTATTGTACTTGTTTTACCATTTTTAAAAACATGTATTTTTATTATTCAAAAAAAAGTGCAATGACAATTAAGAGTCAAATGCAAAGTTCCAACACAAAGTGCAACAACTGACATTTATGTTGTAATGGCTTAATTTGAACTATTTTTACACAGTAAAGTCCTGAAAAGACCCTCCCTCAACTACACCTGGCTCCTGGTTGGAAAGCTGCTCTCACATAGGGGCTTTCGACCAAAGAGCACCAGGTGCTAGGTTGGTTCAAAGTTGAGAGCCAGTGCTTTTTTGGTTCAAATCTCGTGCCGCTCCAGAACGGGTTTGTGTTTCCATTCAGAAGGAGCAAAGTTGGAGCTGCGTCATTGCGTCACCACAAAACGTGTGTACGTACTGCGTATGTAGCCGTTCAACAGCGTTCACGCCGTACGGAAACCCACACAACAACAATGGAGGACTTCATTGGAGTGGTGTACATGGCTTTGCTTGTGTGTCTCGCTATCGCTGAACAGCAAAACCTTCTGTTAGGGGTTACCCATCGGCGTCGCCGTTCCAATGCCCGGCGATCACGTTTGAGAAGAAAGGTAATTATCAAAGACGTTTGGATACTTAACAGTAAACGTGCTAGCGTTAGCTTAGCTACTTAGCTTCGACTACGCTTGCATTGATTACTTAGCGGTTAAACACGCGCAATAAGTTGATGATCATATCTATGTTTATCTTTTTAGATGTCACCCCGCCCTCTGCCCGTGACATGCTCGGCTCTCAACTCTGGCTACCTCTGGCCAGCAACGAGTTGGTGCCCGAAACGGCCCCAGTTTTTGGAGCCCGGAGCCACAGCTCCGGTGGTCGAAACACAAAAAACCGGCGCCAAGTCGGGCGCCGGCTCCAACTCCGAACGGGCTCCACCCCGGTCGAAAAGAGGGTACAGATGCTCCCAAACATGCTGGCCATGGAAAGTAAAAAATCCCTGAGCAACGGGAAACAGGACTCAGGTAGCATTCTCCAGAATGAAATCTCCTCCTCATGTCTCTGAGGCTGGAAGAAGGGGTCTGACTGTAATCCTCACAGTTCCAGCTGCAGCTCCGTGGATTGATCACTGACCGCAGCAGAGAGGAAGCTGTGAACAGCGCAACTCGTGGCTGCATGGGTGGAAGTCTTGGAAGCGCTCATTGAACTGCTGCAGCAGAGTTTCTATGTCGGCTCTGTACTTTGGAAATATTTTTCACATTCAGGGACATCTGTGCATCTCTTCACAGGAGGGAAAGTGCTAAATTTGGAGATGCAGATGAGAATCCTTCTCTGAACAGTTCCAGTTTGTTCTGGAAGGCGTTCATGCGTGCGTACAGGTCCAACACAGTTTAGCATCTCCCCTGCAGCTGTATGCTGAGGTGATTTAAACGTGAGGTGATATCAGAAAGACCATGTCGCACAGAAAAGCTGTATGCACTGTATGTTTGTGGCAGTATGCACTGGTTTAACAACGAAGACAGTCGTCTAAACACTTTCTGCAGCTCATCATCTGATGTCAGTGTTCATCTGTAAATTCCCATAGGCGGCATTCACCTCTTCCAAAAAGGCAAAGTTTCTGTGATTGAGAGCCCTGTTACCCCTTCCAATAAGATTAGTGACTTTGGTCACTAAATCCATGATGTGGCTGAAGTTCATTGTCTTTGTGCAGAAGGCCTCCTGGAAATTAAAAATAAATAATACTAAGACTATGAAAATACTTTGCACACACATTATTAGAAATTCCTTAAACAGAATCACATCAATAGTTCCCCACCTGATGTATGATGCAGTGCAGTCTGGGGCCTTCACCTCCTTTCTGATGGATAAGACCACAATCCAGTGTGTCTTCCCTGCATGGACCGTCGGTCACAACGGCCTCCATGCTCATTTACTACCGTTTCTACTGCATTGAATATATCCGTGCCCTTTGTGGTCTCATGCAAAGACACCAGTTTCAGTCACTCTTCATGCAGTTCTAATGAACTGTCAATGGTTGTGGTGAAAACGAGGAGCTGGCTCACATCTGTCACATCTGTACTCTCATCCAGCGCCAGGGAGAAACATTTGCAGTCATTCATTACTTCTTTTAGCTTTTCCTCAACATGATTTTGAATATCGAAAATTCTTCGCGTCACTGCGACGAGACAGAGATACAGTTTCATAGTTTTCATCCATGTTGTCATCTCTGAAAGATTTATCCATCTCTATTGCACACCGCTTCACCATCTCACCATCAGACGGGGACTTCTGTGCTTTAGAGCGCAAAGGTAACAACATAAGAGGCCCTGAGAGCTGACTCCTGTGCAGTGGTGGTTCAGAGAAAAGGCTCTGCTGTCGCTGAATAAGCCAAATCGGAATTATCAGTACGCATGCGCGTTTATCCCTCAATAGCTTCCGGGTCAGAGTTCATCCCACACTACGTTATCAACAAAGCTCGACAAAGCAATACTATCGCAGTGGAACGACCTGCTATTTGTAGCGACTATTAAGTGTTTACACTGCTTAAAGTCTTTTTAAGGCAATATGCCAGGTCCCATTGTTCAGTGCAGGACTGCCACAACGGTACCCGTGGGCTAAAGAAGTGGATGGAAGAGTTTTGCCCTATTCACGAGTGCAATAAAGGAACCTCGCGCTGTATATGTGACCTGCCTTATGTACTTGTCATATTTCCTACTGAAAGAAAAGATCCAGAACGTCATGCCAACTTTGTAGTCGTTAGCAAGTCTCGTTAGAAAGTTTTGCTCGTCCTTGTTAATCAGATAATTATTGATATCTATGTACATGCAGGGTGGCCATTTATTTGCTGCTGTCGACTCATTCTCCCAACCTTCTCTGAGCTCTAAAGGATCTGGAATTCTCAGGTGACACCCGTCAACATCAGTCTCGAGCAGGGATTTATAATCAAGGTTGACAGCCTCCCTTTCCTGCTGTTTTGTTAAAACTATTGGGGCTTTTTGAAATGACAATGCCCAAGCAAGGGACACGAGTTCTTTCTTTCGCTTCACGATAACACTGTATCCTCGTTTCTTACAAAATTCCTTTAAAGCATCGACTTTACAACGCTCAAAGTAATCAATATCTGCGTCGCACTCAGCCATGTTTATGATCTGGGGTATCCCGACCTTTCACACGGACCAGCATACCTTGCGTGCGACGAGATTCAGAATTGGCTTATTTTCCCTTTGAGGTCATTGATGATAGCGGCTCCAGCTGTGTTTTTCAGATTTGTCTTTGTGCATGGTGTTGTAGTGACTAAAACTGAAATCTTTTAGGGCTGATTTTGTTTCAAGACACACTAAACACATCGGTTTGTCTCTGAACTCTGTGAAGAGCTAATCTGTTTCCCATCTTGCCTGAACGATGCTTTTCCTGTTTTCCTGGTCAAATTTACGTTCTGGTGCGGACATCTGTGGTGCTAGAAGATTAGCTGCCTCCTGTGTTCAATGAAGAAGAGAGCAGCTACTTGCTCAGCTAAAGGCTTCTGGTGCCTCTAGTGGTTGGAGGCAAAGTTACATCTGTGGTCGAGACCATCTGCTGCTTCAACAGCCAATGATGAAAAATTATATATTAATTAGAAGTTAATTAGCGGGCCGACAGTTGCCCATCTCTGGTCTACCTGAACAGAGAAACTGATGATGGACGTTTTCTCCATCTTCAGGTCCAATAATGAAACTGTGTCTTCTGCTGGATCCATCCAATGATTCTGATCTTATGAAACTGTTCTGTCTGTTCTCACCACGTTTCATGTCTATTAGTTTATTTCTGGAGATACTGAACCTTTTAAAACAGCTTCACACTAAGATGGTTTTACAAATTCCACATGAAGAAATTCAAGCGTCTGAAATGTATTAAATCCTCCAAGTTCAGCCAAAATATAAACTAAGATGAGGGTCCTAAAGAAGTAAACAAACAATCCGAATAATCACTGAGTCGACTCTAAACTGAGACTGTTTCAGCTTCATGTTGATGAAGCTCGAGAGCTTCAGCTGAAGAATCAACAGTGAACTGACTGAACTACAAACTCTTACTCATATTCAGCTGCTGACAGAACTACACAGGTTTTTATATCACCTGTCTAAAGACCAAAGATCTGCTGAGAAATGTCCTGAAGGCAGCCCACAGAAGGTCCTTCTCTCCTGAAATAAGGTGTGTGTCGGTCAGTTCACAGCAGCTTCCTGAAGGATCATAAACTACACAGCAGTGACTGGAGAACAGGAAGTGATCGTCTTTCTGCTCTAATATGTAGATTTAAAGCCTCTAAGTATGATCCTAGATGTTGTTACGGTGTGGTTAAAGGACGTTTTCCAGCTCTAGGTGTTGAAGGCACTAATCTGCAGGTCTGTAGTGTGTCCCTGTGGCCAGCAGGAGGCAGCACCATGGACATGAGCAGCAGAGGACTCTATAATTCATGCTGTTATATAACTGCTGCTGTCTCTGCTCTTATGTAACATGGAAACGTCCTTCAGCATCTCTGAGCCGAACGTTTGGCAGCTTCAGCGTCCTGGAAACAAACCGGATCCTCCTGCAGGAGCTGAAACATCCCAGAATCCTCATAGATAAAAGAACCGGCTGCTCACTGACCTCCATCTTACACCGAAACAACCGAAATACACCGCACAGCCAGGAGGTGTTCACTGTCAAACAACCACACAGTTTGTTGTCCTTAACCCAGGAGTTTGTAGTCCTAAAACCTGCGAGTTTATTGTCCTTAACCCAGCAGTTTGTAGTCCTAAAACCTGGGAGTTTGTTGTCCTAAAACCTGGGAGTTTGTTGTCCTTAACCCAGGAGTTTGTTGTCCTAGAACCTGTGAATTTGTAGTCCTAAAACCTAAATGTTTGCAGTGTCACAACCTGGGAAGCTGTTGTCTTATGACTTGTGAATTTGTAGTCCTAAAATCTGGGAATTTGTAGTCAAAAGGCTTGAGGTTGTAGTTCTTAACCCTGGTAGTTTGTAGTCCTAAAACCTAGAAGTTTGTAGTCCTACAACCTCTGGGAATTAGTAGTCAACAGACATGAGAGTTTGTAGTTCTAAACCCTAGTAGTTTGTAGTCCTAAAACCTAGAAATTTGTAGTCCTACAACCTGGGAGTTTGTAGTTCTTAACCCTGGTAGTTTGTAGTCCTAAACGTTTGAGATGTTCTAAGCCCCACCCCTCTGAGGACCACACAGGAAGTTGGTTGTATTTTGTTTATTTCTTTGTTTTTTATCGTTAGTTGAACACGAGGACATTTTCAGGCAGGAGAGATAAACCAGTCACAAACGAGTAACAGCATATGACATCATACAGCAGGACCACCTGATTGGCTGGTCCCTCTTTAAAGGAAGACGATTGGTGGAAAGCAGTACAGGTGGGAGGGGCATTTCCACGTGGCACGATGGGGTGATTGACAGTCGAGATGGTGTGTGTGTTGTTGTCATGCTCATCCCCATGGTGACATTCGTAAACAAAAACAAACGTAAACAAATCAACAGCAAACAAAGAAACATGTAACAACTAATGACTTCCTATCGTTAACTAACTCATTCTAAACTCACTGTCTTCAAGGTTTTCACTAATCATCTAATTAACTAACAGGCCAATCAGCTGCAGCCACATAGGTCAAAGCAGGAAGTACAGAAGATATGCTGTAGGTCAGTGAAGCTCCAGTCTGATTGGCTGTGGACTCAGCTGCTTCCATGGCAACAAACCAGGAGACGGGTCGAACGTGGCCCAAGAGACAGACCAGTTTCTGAACCAGTTTCTGAACTGGTTTCCGTGGCTTGTAGTTTCTAAGCCTTTATCTCTTGATATGTAACAATTTTAACTTCATAAATGAAGAAAAAGTCGACATAAATACAGTAAATAAATAAAGATGACATAAATAAATAAATGAATAAATAAATAAACAGACGTGTGATCAATAATTTGGTTCTTGACTCATGCAGATCGATGGACAATGCAGGTGAAGACCGTTGTCCGTCCTCAGTGGCAGTGACATCAGAGCATGTGTGCGTGCTGATTGGTTTGTGTGTTTGAGTTAAAGCTGCACTAATGAAGGGTCATATCAGGAAAAATATTTCTAAATAAAAACAAAAGTGGTTGAACAGGACTACCGGGGACAGCCTGACTAAAACAAACACTGAAGAGTAACAGTCAGTGAAGACGTCATGAGGCCAGTCAGTGAAGGCGTCACGAGGCCGGTCAGTGAAGGCGTCATGAAGCCGGTCAGTGAAGTCGTCATGAAGCCGGTCAGTGAAGGCGTCACGAGGCCAGTCAGTGAAGGCGTCATGAAGCCGGTCATGAAGGCGTCATGAAGCCAGTCATGAAGGCGTCATGAAGCCGGTCATGAAAGCGTCATGAAGCCGGAGAAGAACTAGAAACAGAAACACAGCTGGTTGTAGTGAGGCTGGAACAGGGCGGCTGGGGAAACATCTGGAAGAGTGCAGCTTTAACCTGAGACAGGTATGCAGACAGGTGTGTCTATTTGTCATTGATTCGTAGTTTGAAGGAAACCCGTCCAGCGAACTTGTCCCTCTCACTGCCGTCGGCCAGAGTGTTGGAGGTGACTTTACACTCCACGTTGATGTCTGTGTTCATGGAGGCGTTCAGGAACTTCACGGCCACCAGCGGCTGAGTGTAGTTCACCTGAGACATCAAAGTCTGTAGTCAGACAACCTGGAACTGTGTAGTCCTATATCTGGAACTTTGGAGTTCTAAAACTAGAACTTTGTAGCTCTAAAACTGGAAGCTTGTAGTCCTAAAACTGGAAGTTTGTAGTTCTATGACCTGGATGGTTGTTCTCGTGTAGTTCTAGAACCTGGTACCGCTGAACCTGGAAGCTGATGTTCTAAACGTGAGTTTGGTGTTCCGGGTTACCTGAGCTTTCTTGCCGTAGTACGGGTAGTACATGAGGTTGAAGGTTCCATTGGGAGGATAATACGCCAGAGGTCCGATCTTATCGCTGTCTTCTCTCTGTGTACAGACACACTGATCAATACCTTCCATGTGATCGATTATCAGTAACCTCTAATGACCTGCAGGGAACCTTTAACTAGAGGGAACCTGAGTGTTCTACACACTACAGCTCTACAGTGGAAACGCTTCTGAGCTGTTTCTGTAGTATGTTTTACTGTTTCTATACTGAGTTCTACTGTTTCTGTACTGAGTTCTACTGTTTCTGTACTGAGTTCTACTGTTTCTGTACTGAATTCCACTGTTTCTCTACTGAGTTCCACTGTTTCTCTCTGAGTTCTACTGTTTCTGTACTGAGTTCTACTGTTTCTGTACTGAGTTCTACTGTTTATATACTGAGTTCTACTGCTTCTGTACTGAGTTCCACTGTTTCTCTCTGAGTTCTACTGTTTCTGTACTGAGTTCTACTGTTTCTCTGCTGAGTTCTACTGTTTCTCTACTGAGTTCCACTGTTTCTGTACTGAGTTCTACTGTTTCTGTACTGAGTTCTACTGTTTCTCTACTGAGTTCAACTGTTTCTATACTGGCTTCTACTGTTTATATACTGAGTTCTACTGTTTATATACTGAGTTCTTCTGTTTCTGTACTGAATTCTACTGTTTCTGTTCTGAGTTCTACTGTTTATATACTGAGTTCTACTGTTTCTGTACTGAGTTCTACTGTTTCTCTACTGAGTTCTACTGTTTCTCTGCTGAGTTCAACTGTTTCTATACTGGCTTCTACTGTTTATATACTGAGTTCTACTGTTTCTGTACTGAGTTCTACTGTTTCTGTACTGAGTTCTGCTGTTTCTGTACTGAGTTCTACTGTTTCTGTACTGAGTTCTACTGTGTCTTTACTCAATTCTACCATAGTTCAGGACAAAATCAGGGTCAGGAACAGTAAAACATGATCTGTATTTAAGGTTCTATGTTCTACGATCTTCCTGTTCTTACCCACTCATCTTTCCCCACTTTGTAACTCTGAGGATGGAGGCAGAACATGAGATGAAGACAGACAGGTTCAGACAGACAGACAGGTTCAGACAGACAGACAGACAGGTTTAGACAGACAGACAGACAGGTTCAGACAGACAGGTAGAGTCAGACAGACAGAGTCAGATAGACAGGTAGGTTCAGACAGACAGGTAACGTCAGACAGAGTCAGATAGACAGGTAGGTTCAGACAGACAGGTAGAGTCAGACAGACAGGTAGTCTCACCTTGGCTCCACAGATGACGTATGGAGATTGACCGTCCTTCCCTGGTAACATCCCGATTACCTGGAGACACAGACAGGTAGAGAAACAGACAGTTGATGACTGTGAGGACAGACAGAGTGTGAAGACAGACAGGTAGAGAGACAGACAGGTGAGCTTACCCGGTTGAGTTTGATGAGGATGCAGGGCTGACCTCTGTTGTAACCATAGAAACGATCTGAAATCCCAGAACAGTCCTCCAGCATGGTCCTGTTGAACTGACAGGAACGCTTGGGGTTGTTCCTCACCTGGAGACAGGTACAGAGAGACAGACAGGTGAGAGGGGGAGACAGGTACAAAGAGACATGTGAGGGGGGAGACAGGTACAGAGAGACAAGTAGAGACAGACAGGTGACAGACAGGTAGAGACAGACAGATTACCTCTCCACTGTCCTCCTGGATGAAGTACTGATCAGGAGGACAGTTATCGTTGGTCTGGACCTGATAGCTGTCATTGTAGGCTGCAGACAGACAGACAGGTAGAGAGTGAGACAGGTAAACAATTGTCCAATCATGTCACTCATTGATTAACTGAGATTCTTACAAGACAGGAAGGAGTTGAGGTTGGTGACCAGGCCGTCCCAGCTCTCAGTGCTGGACACGGAGAAGGTGATCTCCAGCTGGTCTCCTTTAGGACGAATCATCATCCCTGAAACAGGAAGCAACCAAGCAGAGGACAGAGAGGCAGGGAAGGAACCAGTCAGAACCGGAGAGGCAGGAAGCAACCAATCAGAGCAGGAGAGGCAGGGACGGAACCAATCAGAGCAGGAGAGGCAGGGAAGGAACCAATCAGAGCAGGAGAGGCAGGAAGCAACCAATCAGAGCAGGAGAGGCAGGGAAGGAACCAATCAGAGCAGGAGAGGCAGGAAGCAACCAATCAGAGCAGGAGAGGCAGGGAAGGAACCAATCAGAGCAGGAGAGGCAGGAAGCAACCACTCAGCACAGGAGAGGCAGGGAAGGAACCAATCAGAGCAGGAGAGGCAGGGAAGGAACCAATCAGAGGCCAGAGAGGCAGGGAAGGAACCAATCAGAGCAGGAGAGGCAGGGAAGGAACCAATCAGAGCAGGAGAGGCAGGAAGCAACCAATCAGAGCAGGAGAGGCAGGGAAGGAACCAATCAGAGCAGGAGAGGCAGGGAATGTCAATGTCTGTCAATGTTAATGTCTGGTTAATGGTTAACCCCTGTGGTTAATGGTTAACCACTGTGGTTAGTGGTTAACCCCTCTGGTTAGTGGTTAATGTCTGGGTAATGGTTAACCCTGTGGTTGGTGGTTAACCCCTCTGGTAAATGGTTGACTCTTGTGGTTGGTGGTTCACCCTTCTGGTTCATGGTTAACCCTGTGGTTAGGGGTTAATGTCTGGGTAATGGTTAACCCCTCTGGTTAATGGTTAATGTCTGGTTAATGATTAACCCTGTGGTTAATGGTTAACCCCTCTGGTTAATGGTAAATGTCTGGTTAATGGTTGACTCCTGTGGTTGGTAGTTAACCCTGTGGTTAGGGGTCAATGTCTGGCTAATGGTTAACCCCTTTCGTTCATGGTTAATGTCTGGTTAATGGTTAACCCCTGTGGTTGGTGGTTAGTTAACCCTGTGGTTGGTGGTTAACCCCTCTGATTAATGGTTGACTCCTGTGGTTGGTGGTGAACCCCTCTGGTTCATGGTTAACCCTGTGGTTAGGGGTTAATGTCTGGGTAATGGTTAACCCCTCTGGTTAATGGTTAATGTCTGGTTCATGGTTAACTCGCGGTTACTTCAGGTGGTGGGCTCCTCTCACCTGGAGTGGCCAGGCGGTCCTGCCAGGTGGGCTTGTAGTCGTCCAGCGTCAGCAGCATGATGTACATGGTGAGAGCGAACATCCCGGCCAGGAACAGGTAGAAGATCAGGTAGAAGAGCAGGATGAGGCCTGCAGACACGAGGGGACACGGGGGGACAGAGTTATTGTGTCCTCCAGAGCAGCTCATCCTCCCTTCCCCCTCTGAATGTTATCTTTATAATCCTCTTGTGCTTGGCCCCGCCCCCTGGTGATGACCTACATTCAGGCTGAGGGGGAGGGGCAGCAGCAGCTCTGCATCACCTCCAGTTTCACTTTTCATCAGCTGCTTCCTCATGGAACACACTGTCCTGCTCTCTGATTGGCTGACAGCAGTCCCCTCTGTGGACCCCTCAGAACCTCAGTCCAGAACCATCCTGGACCTGGGACCTCAAGAACCCTGAAACTTTTACGAGCCAGAAACAGTTTAAGTCTCACTGAAGGATAAACTCACTGAAGACCCCTAGAACGTATTCAAAGAACCCCTAGAACGTACTGAAAGAACCCTTACAACATACTGAAAGACCTCCTAGAATGTACTGAAAGACCTCATAGAACATGCTAAAAGAACACTTAGAATGCACTGAAAGAACCCCTAGAACGTACTGAAAGAACCCCTAGAATGTACTGAAAGAACCCTTAGAACGTACTAAAAGAACGCTTAGAATGTACTGAAAGAACCCTTAGAACGTACTGAAAGAACCGCTAGAACGTACCGAAAGAACCCTTAGAACCTACTGAAAGAACCCCTAGAACGTACTGAAAGAACGCTTAGAACATACTGAAAGAACTCCTAAAACTCAATTAACACCTCTAGAACGTGCTGAAAGAACCCCTAGAACGTGCTAAAAGAAACCCTAGAACGTACTGAAAGAACCCTTAGAACATACTGAAAGAACCCCTAGAACGTACTGAAAGAACACTTAGAACATACTGAAAGAACTCCTAAAACTCACTTAACACCTCTAGAATGTGCTGAAAGAACCCCTAGAACGTGCTGAAAGAAACCCTAGAACATACTGAAAGAACCCTTAGAACATACTGAAAGACCTCCTAGAACGTACTAAAAGAACGCATAGAACGCACTGAAAGAACCCCAGAACATACTGAAAGAAACCCCAGAACGTACTGAAAGAACCCCTAGAACGTACTGAAAGAACGCTTAGAACATACTAAAAGAACGCTTAGAGTGTGCTGAAAGAACCTCTAGAACGCACTGAAAGAATCCCTAGAACATACTGAAAGAAACCCCAGAACGTACTGAAAGAACCCTTAGAACGTACTGAAAGAACCCCTAGAACGTACTGAAAGAACGCTTAGAATGTACTGAAAGAACCCTTAGAACGTACTGAAAGAACGCATAGAATGCACTGAAAGAACCCCTAGAACATACTGAAAGAAACCCCAGAACGTACTGAAAGAACCCCTAGAACGTACTGAAATAACGCTTAGAACATACTAAAAGAACGCTTAGAATGTGCTGAAAGAACCTCTAGAATGCACTGAAAGAACCCCTAGAACATACTGAAAGAAACCCCAGAACGTACTGAAAGAACCCTTAGAACGTACTGAAAGAACCCCTAGAACGTACTGAAAGAACGCTTAGAACGTACTGAAAGAACCCCTAGAACATACTGAAAGAACGCTTAGAACGTACTGAAAGAACCTCTAGAACGCACTGAAAGAACCCCTAGAACGTACTGAAAGAACTCCTAAAACTCACTGAACACCTCTAGAACGTACTGAAGAACCCTAGAACGTACTGAAAGAACTCCTAAAACTCACTCAACACCTCTAGAATGTACTGAAGAACCCTAGAACGTACTGAAAGGACCCCCAGAATGTACTGAAAGAATGCTTAGAACGTATTGAAAGAACCCCTAGGACGTACTGTTAGAACCCCTAGAACTCCCTAAAGGACTCTGGAACCCCCTCAGACTCAGAACCAGTGTTCCTGGCTGCGGTGGAACATCAGATTTGAACTAGAACCCGTCAGTGGAACATCAGCTGTGGAACCAGTGAAAGGTTCTAGTTAATGCCATCAAACGGGTCCTCTCCAGCTGATTAGTCTAACAGGATCACTGGTAGACCTGAGGAGATCACTGGTCATCAGTAAATGTTCTCAGTGTTCTCTATTAACAACATAACATGTTCTCAGTGTTCTCTGTGAACAGCAGGAGTAATCAGCATTATTACCGGTGAAATAGGAGCGGTGATGTCAGAGGGTCACATGACATCAGGACTGTTTACTGATCGATGAGATTTTATTTTTATTTTTCCTTATTGATCCTATGGGGGAAATGTGCAGTTCTTGCATATCCCCTCCATTGTGGGGGTCAGAGGCAGGGTCAGCCGTAGTACGGCCCCTGGAGCAGGAAGGGTTGAGGGCCTCGCTCTAGGACCTGACAGTGGCCACATAGGGGTTTGAACCTCTGACCTTCAGATAAGTAGTCCAGAAACTTAACCACTGTGCCCCGAACCTGACCATGGTGGGGGACTGAAGCCCTGCCCTCCAAGCTTCCATCCACCACTACCTCTGGACTACAGGCCCTTCAGATCAATAACAGTCTCCTGTTTTCTGTCCTTTATCTCCTCTGAGCTCCACATCTTAAAACTTCAGTAGTTTTTCTTTCCAGACTCTCTTTAATCTGTAGCTGTCTGCTAGCTTAGCTGTTAGCCATTACCATAGCATCAGCCACTAATGCAGCTAATGTCCTGGTTTGTGTTGATGTTTGTGATGTTTTTGTTGATGTTTGTGTTGTTTGTGATGTTTGTGTTGATATTTCTGTTGTTTGTGTTGATGTTTGTGTTGTTTGTGTTGATGCTTGTGTTGATATTTGTGTTGTTTGTGTTGCTATTTGGGATGTTTGTGTTGATGTTTGTGTTGTTTGTGTTGATGTTTGTGTTGTTTGTATTGATGTTTGTGTTGTTTGTGTTGATGTTTGTGTTGATGTTTATTGTTCTAGTTCTGGTTGTTTATCAGTTAGACCAGGGTAAAGTCAGTCTGACTTTGGAAACAGGCTATGCTGCTACAGCCTCAATGATTGGTCGATCCCTGTCCTCAGTCTCATTCTGATTGGATGTCTTTCATACAGGTGGACTCACCTGGTTCAGGTCTGTAGACAGTGTGTCTGCAGATAAACACAACTGTGTGTGTGTGTGTGTGTGTGTGTGTGTGTGTGTGTGTGTGTGTGTGTGTGTGTGTGTGTGTGCAGATTATCATCCAATCATCAACCTCGTCCGTCTGCATAATCCAGATTAACGCACACTGCAGTTTACTGTGTGTGTGTGTGTGTGTGTGTGTGTGTGTGTGTGTGTGTGTGTGTGTGTGTGTGTCCTTCAGTGTGATGAAGGCCGAGCATCCACTGCCCCGCTGCATGATGGGAGATATGACATCATCAGAGGGAACTATGTAAAAGCTGCAGATGCTTTAATACAGCCTCATGGTGGACAGGTGTGTGTGTGTGACTCATTTAGTTTCAGGTGATATTTGGATGATGTTCATTTTGTCAACTATCATAGGATAACATTTCTTTTACACCGCCAAATCAAAGAAAAGATGGTTTTACCTTAGCTGACATGTTTCAACTGAAATAACGTTATCCTAGTTTCAGGTGAAATCAGACCTGTAACCATGGTAACTGTGTATAAACTGATGGTTGGATGTGAAAACTATACTGCAGGAACTGATGAGGACCAATCAGAGTTCAACAACCAGACTGAAGAATAAAGTCTGATTCATGGACTGAACCAGGAGAGTCCAGGAAGAAGGATCAGACTGAGGAGGACAGGAACCCAGAACCTTGTCAGACACCACAGCTCTCCACCCTGATCCAGAACCATCTGGACTATCAGCAGACCAGACTATTAGTTCTACAGAGACCTGGCTGTCTGAAGATGCAGACTGTGATCTGGAGGTTCTAACATCGTTCACTTTGCAGGGACGTGGACTCTGCGGGGACATGGACTCTGCAGGGACGTGGACTCTGCAGGGACGGGGACTCTGTAAGGACGTGGACTCTGCAGGGACGTGGACTCTGCAGGGATATGGACTCTTTAGGGACGTGGACTCTGTAGTGACGTGGACTCTGCAGTGACGTGGACTCTGTAAGGACATGAACTCTTTAGGGACGTGGACTCTGTAGGGATGTGGACTCTGCAGGGACGTGGACTCTGCAGGGACGTGGACTCTGCAGGGACGTGGACTCTGTAGGGATGTGGACTCTGCAGGGACGTGGACTCTGCAGTGACGTGGACTCTGCAGTGACGTGGAGTCTGTAAGGACATGGACTCTGTAGGGACATGGACTCTGCAGGGACGTGGACTCTGTAGGGACGTGGACTCTGCAGGGACGTGGACTCTGCAGGAACGTGGACTCTGTAGGGACGTGGACTCTGTAGGGACGTGGACTCTGCAGGGACATGGACTCTGCAGGAACGTGGACTCTGTAAGGACGTGGACTCTGTAGGGACGTGGACTCTGCAGTGACGTGGACTCTGTAGGGACGTGGACTCTGCAGTGACATGGACTCTGCAGTGATGTGGACTCTGTAGGGACGTGGACTCTGCAGGGACGTGGACTCTGTAGGGACGTGGACTCTGCAGGGACATGGACTCTGCAGGGACGTGGACTCTGTAGGGACGTGGAATCTGCAGGGACGTGGACTCTGCAGGGACGTGGACTCTGCAGGGACGTGGACTCTGTAGGGACGTGGACTCTGTAGGGACGTGGAATCTGCAGGGACGTGGACTCTGTAGGGACGTGGACTCTGTAGGGAGGACTACAGACCAGCATATAATAATATAATAGAACTGCTGTGTGACCAGAAGACCCTCTCACCCTCCATCACTACTTCTAGTTAGTTCCATTTCTGTCTCTGTTTGGGGCAGATACTAAACTTTATCTATTCTATTCTATTCTATTCTATTCTATTCTATTCTATTCTATTCTATTCTATTCTATACAGGTTAATAAACTGTTTTATTCCACTGCAGACATCAGCTCTGATGGTTCAGTTTCACAGAGAATCAAACCCACAACCGGAACTCACAACAACTCACTGATACCAGGAACCATCAGGACACATCCTCAGTCTGACTGGACGGTTACTGAATGTTAACTGAACGTTTAATGAATGTTTCCTGAACGTTAACATTAACTAAACATTAACTGAATATTTACTGAACGTTAACTGAATATTTACTGAACATTAACTGAATATGTACTGAACGTTAACTGAATATTTACTGAAAATTTACTGAATGTTAACTGAACGTTTCCTGAATGTTTCCTGACTGCCAGCTCCAAACTAACTGATAACTTGTTTAACACATTAAACAAACAAAGGCACACAACCACACTGAGGACTGAGGTTACATCAACGTTCCATCTACATTCTATCTACATTCATCTACATTAATCTATGTTCCATTTACGTTCTACATACGTTTCATCTACCTTCCATCTACGTTCCATCAACATTTCATCAACATTTCATCAACGTTCCATCTATGTTTCATCGTTTCATCAACGATCCATCTACGTTCATCTACCTTCCATCTACGTTCCATCAACATTTCATCAAAGTTCCATCTATGTTCCATCAACATTTCATCAACGTTCAATTTACGTTCCATCTACCTTCATCAACATTCCATCTACATTTCATCAACGTTTCATCTACGTTTCATTCATGTTCCATCTATGTTCCATCTACATTCCATCTACGTTTCATCTATGTTCCATCTACATCCCATCTACGTTTCATTTGTGTTCCATCTATGTTCCATCTACATTTCATTTATGTTCCATCTACATTCCATCTACATTTCGTTTATGTTCCATCTATGTTCCATCTACATTCCATCTACGTTTCATTTATGTTCCATCTACATTCCATCTACGTTTGGTGTTTTGTGGACAGACTCACAAAGATTAATTTGACCTCAATGAAGTACACAATCTACACAACATGTGGTGACAGATAATCACATGGTGTTAGTACCGCACTACACACACAATAATACACACAATAATACATTGTAATACACAATGATACACAGTAAAACACAATGATACACAATAATAAAAAATAACACACAGTAACACACAGTAATACACAGTAATACACACAGTAACACACAGAAATACACAATAATACACAGTAATACACACAGTAGCACACAGTAATACACAATAACACACAATAATACACACAGTAACACACAGTAACAGACAGTAATAGAGTTTTGTGTGTAACTGGTGTGTTCTCCTTTAAGAGAGTGAGATTATAAATAGAGTGACCTTCAGACAGGACATGGCTGCCAGAGGACAGAGCACCATCACTCCTACAGCAAACATCTACATATATACATAGAAATATTTGTATTTATATTCATATTTATTTCTAAATAAATTCTCTATAAGTGATGTCAGGTTCGTGTCTACTTCCTGCCTCCTGTTTGTCTATGACTCTGATCAATAAAGATCTCAGGAGATGCTGGCTGACATTTACTATCTGATACAGATTGATTCCGTTTTTGATTAGTTGTCTGTTGTTTCTCCTTTAAACAATCATCACTAAATGATTAATCAGGAGCCGTTAATAATTATTTGATCAAACTAACAGATATTCGTTTAACTGCTGAACTCTCAGTGGATCCAGTGATTATTGATCCCTTCAGACAGACTTTAATCTGATTTAAATCAATAAACCCGATCTTCTCCAGCCAGTTGGTCTCAGGAACTCTGGAAGTGATCACACAATCAATCAATGTATTGATTATCACACAATTTTATATCTTCATATTCTGTATTTCTATATCACGAATCAAGAATCTTTCTTGTCATTGTGTTTCCACACAGTGAAACTACAACTGGACACTCCCAGCTACAGATAAACATAGAAAACAGCACACTAGATACAATATAAAATAAAATAACATTTAAACAATCCTCAAAAATATACATATGTAAACAGAAGCACATCAACAGCAGGATGAGTGTTCAGGTAAAGCCAGACCCCATCACCTGTTCAGGTAGACCCAGAGAGCCTCACCTGTTCAGGTAAACCCAGACACTATCACCATTTAGGTAAACCCAGAGAGCCTCACCTGTTCAGGTAAACCCAGACACTATCACCTGTTCAGGTAAACCCAGACACTATCACCTGTTCAGGTAGACCCAGAGAGCCTCACCTGTTCAGGTAAACCCAGACACCATCACCTGTTCAGGTAGGAGGCTGATGGTTCGTCTGTTTGTCTTGAATGGATATTCAGTGTTTTGTGTTGAAGAACACTGTAGTATGCTACCAGCGTTAGCATGATAGCAGTATTAGCATGGTAGCAGCATGAACATGCTACCAGCATTAGTATGCTAGCAGCGTTAGCATGATAGCAGCATTAACATGCAAGCAGCATTAGCATGTTAGCAGCGTTAGCATATTAGCAGCATTAGCATGCTAGCAGCGTTAGCATGCTAACCCACTAAACCTGTTGTTTCCTGCAGGGACTCGGCTGATCAATAAAGTTATCCAAACAGACAGAGAGGTTCTGAGTTCTGGACCTGGATCTCCAGAACCCCTCCCAGGTTCTACTGCTGCAGCTCCACACCTGGAGGACAGTCTAACACCTGAGGAGCTCCATGAAGCTCGTTGCTCCTCAGAACCTCCAGCAGGACGTCAACCTGAGAACCTCCAGAACTGAGTCAGAACCTGCTGCTCCTCAGACCAGGTCCTCCTACAGATTCTGGACTTCAAGAGACCTCATCACAGCCTGAGTGGAGGTCCACAGCTGGTCAGCACTCAGAGTAGATCGATAATCAATAATCAGACCACTCCAGAGAGACACTGGAAGGAAGTAGAAATAGAACAACGCACACCTGAACACACCTGAAACTTTGATGTCCAAGTTTCAGTGAAGGCAGCACGAATGAACAACACACACCAGAAAACACACACCTGAACACACCTGAACACGCACCTGAAAGCAGCATCTTTTCTTTATTTAAACCTTCAGCAGAAATCAGCTGTTTTATTTCCTCCTGAGTCAAAGGTTCACCTGTAGACAGGTGAGTTCTAGTCCAAGGTGAGCTGTGTTCCACCTGCTGCTGTTTGATCAATGATCAGTAAACTACAGATCATGATGAGAGACACACAGACAGACAGACTAATGGACAGACAGACTAATGGACAGACAGACAGACAGACTAATGGACAGACAGACAGACAGGCAGGCAGGCAGACAGACAGATGGAGGGTGAGACAGACAGACTGACTAATGGACAGACAGACAGATTAATGGACAGACAGGCAGACAGACAGATGGATGGTGAGACAGACAGACAGACTAATGGACAGACAGACAGACAGACTAATGGACAGACAGGCAGACAGACAGACAGATGGATGGTTAAACAGACAGACAGACAAATGGACAGACAGATAGACAGACTAATGGATAGACAGACAGACAGATGGACAGACAGGCAGACAGACAGACAGATGGATGGTGAAACAGACAGACAGACTAATGGACAGACAGATAGACAGACTAATGGATAGACAGACAGACAGATGGAGGGTGAGACAGACAGACAGACAGACAGACAGAAGACAGGCATACAGACAGATGGAGGGTAAGACAGACAGACAGACTCACCCCAGCTGGAGGCCGTCCTCCCCAGCAGTTCGTGGGTCCGCGGGTTCCAGAAGAATTCCCGCCACTCCCCGGAGCCTTTGCGGTCCTCCTTGGATCCGGACATGACGTCAGTCTGCGGCTCTGGACAGCTGGTTCTGGGAGATCGATCCGGACCGATGCGGAGGAGACGGAGACAGACGGAGGAGACGGACACGATGCAGCACCTCCTCCCCCAACACCTGCTGACGTCACCGCTGCTGCCAGGACAGCCAATCACAGAGCAGCTCCGCCCCCTGCAGCCTCTTTGTGTGATACTGTGTGTGTGTTAATGTGTGTGTGTGTGTGTTGTTGTGTGTTAATGTGTGTGTCAGTGGACATTTTACCGTGAGGGAGAATGTGACAGTGACGTCACTCACGTGTGTTTCACGCCATCAGTCAGTAGTTAAAAAAGTGATAGTAATCAGATTACTTGTGTGTCTGGTATCAGATTACTAACTACAGGTTACATTCAGTGGAACTAAGGGGAGGTTCTCTGGTTCCTCCTTCAGTCCTCCTCATGGAGGAAACCCTCCAGCTGCTCTCTCCTGGAGGGGTTGTGTTGCTCTACCTTTCTCTGGAGAACACCTCAGAGGTTCTGCTGCCTTCAGAACTCAATTTGACTTTAAAAAAAATGCTCCAAAATGACAAAAAATAGTCCAAAATCACAAAAAAAAAATGTCCAAATGACTAAAAATTGGTCCAAAATGACAAAAATTGGTCTAGAATGACTACAAATTGGTTCAAAATTACTCAGAATGTGTCCAAAAAGACAAAGCCTGTCCAAAATGACTTAAAATGGTTAAAAATGCTTCGAAATCATTTTGTGTCTTTTTCTGTTAGCTCTCCACCTGTTCTTCACCGTCAGGACGATGTCTCCACGGTGGTGGTGGAGATGTTGGTGTTCTGAACTGGACTTTGCTTCTGTTTTGCATTTCATGGTCATTCTGTGTCTTCATGTCTTTGATTTAAATCTAGTTGTTGTCATTTTGTTTTGTGTCTTTGTGTTGGTTGTGTGTCTTTGTGTTGGTTCTCCGCCTCCATGCTTCACTGTCAGGACCATGTCTCCACTGTGGTCTTGGTCTGGTCCAAACCTGCTGGACTCCATTAGAGAGCAGCTCATCCGTCTTCATGTGACCAGTTCAGGTTCTGAGGAGTTTCTAGTGGTTCTGGAGAACCTGAGTCCAGTTCTACGTATTTTTACTCAGTCTGGGCATATTTCAGGTCAAACTTGGGTCGTTTTGGACAAACTTCTAGACAAGCTTCTAGGTTCTGGACTCAGCAGGACAAACGGAGTTGGTTTGGAGGTTAGAACAATCGGACCTTCTATGGACTGGTTCTGGACCAGGTCTGTTTATTTCAGACAAACTTTGAGTCAATTTTGATCAAGTTTGAACTGCATTTGGATCATTTTGGAAAAACTTCTGGTAATTTGGACAAATTCAAGGTTCTGCAGATCAGTGGAGCTGGACTTGGACTGGGACGGGTTCCTCAGACCCGACTCAGACAGAACCAGGACCATCAGAACCTCCAACAAACTCATTTTCACGATGATGGTCCTGGTTCAGGTCCAGGTCCAGGTCCAGGTCCAGGTCCTGGTCCAGGTCCAGGTCCAGGTCCAGGTCCAGGTCCATAGAGGACAGTGTGTGATATAAATAAAGAGCTCAGACTCAGGGCTGTAAAAATGTTTTTTATTCTCATAGAAACCTCAACAGTTCATTCCAGAGGAGATGCTGCTATCTAGTGGTGAGCAGCGACAGGACACAAAGCTGACGGTTACCATGACAACAGCAATAACACTGAACGTGATTGGTTAAAGAGCACGACTGTTAAAGGGCAAGTTATGGAAATACACAGAACTTACACTGAACTGACATTACCTGGAGGGTCCACCTCAGGTTCTGGACCTGTAGGATCCACCTCAGGTTCTGGACCTGTAGGGTCCAGCTCAGAGGTTCTGGACCTGTAGGGTCCACCTCAAGGGTTCTGGACCTGTCAGAACCTGTAGGGTCCACCTCAGAGGTTCTGGTTTGTCCTCCTTTGGACTGGACCGGATCAGACAGTAAATAAACCATGACTCTGCTCTGCATAGTTCTGACACCAGAATCTGGATTTATTCCGCGTCCTGAACAGAACCCACATGCTGGTTCAGGAACTGGTCCTCGGAGCAGAACCAGAGATGACCTGTAGTGACAGGTCAGGTGGTCCTGTTTGTAGATGGCCTTCATGTTCTCACGTCTCCATCAAAAAGCAGAAGATCTGAGTCAGTGAGCTCAGGGTCCGGTTAGAGGGCCCATCTGTCCTTACTGTCTTTATGTAAACATGTCCATCAGAACCGGCTCCTTGTCAGTCAGTAAAGTCCATCAGAACGGGCTGCTGGTTCTTCAGAAGTGAACGTGTCCAGAGTGCGGGTCCGGTGGTGGTCCTCCAGGAGGAACGTCCTGCAGCAGGTTCCGGCCCAGGGGCCTACTAAGCGGGTAGGTCTGGGCCATGGCCTCCTCGGTCCACTCTGTTCTGGACAGCAGCTGGTCCATGTGGGGTCCTGGGGCCCGGTGCAGAAGGGGGTAGGGGCTGATTGCAGGTTCTCGCTCCAGTAACGGGTGTCCGGGTCCTCGGTGTCCGTCGGGTCCATAAGGGGCCACCGTGAGGATGGAGGGGTCCCGGTCCAGCGGCTGCAGGGTCTGCTGGTCCATATGGTACAGCTGCTTTTTGTGGACCGGGCCGTGGTCCTGGTGGTCCAGTCTGCTGTGGCACAGCTGCTTCTTGTGGACGTGCAGGTGGTCCTGGTGGTCCAGGTGCATGTGGTCATGCAGTTTCTTCTGGTTCTGGATGCTGTCTTGGGCCTGGTGGTTCATCTGGAGGTGGTACTGTTGTCTCTTCTGGTTCTGGGTGTTGTCCTGGTCATGCAGATCCATCTGAGGTTGGTACTGTGGTTTCTTCTGGGTCTGGGTGTGGTCCTTGTCCTGCAAGTCCACTGGAGCCTGGTACTGCTGCTGCTTTTTCTGGTTCTGGTTCTGGATTTGGTCTTGGTGCTCCTGGTTCTCCTCCAGGTCCATCTGGGCGTGGAACTGCTGCTTCTTCTGACTCTGGATCTGATTGTGGACCTGGTTCTTGATGTCCTTCCAGTGTCGGCCCCTAAGGACCGGCTCCAGGTCCAGACAGCGCTGACAGACCTCCTTCCCCGGTACCGTCTGGACCAGCACATGGACCGCCAGCTGCCTCCAGATCGCCTCCTTCTCTGCAGAAGACCAGGGGCGGCGGCGGACCTTCCTTGGGGCCACGGGACCTGGAAGACAGAGGGACAGGTGAGGGAACCGAAGGACTGGACCAGGACCAGGACAGCACTCATGAGTCCAGGAGAACCCACCTGTGACGGGGGACTGCAGTCTGGACTCAGGTGGAACCAGGGAGGTCCCCTGTCTGGGCTTCGACAGGACTGGAGACAGGAAGAGACACGTTAGACAGCACCACCTAGTGGTCCAGAGACACGTTAGACAGCTCCACCTAGTGGTCCAGAGACACTAGACCCTCTGAACCCAACAGTCTGAAGATCAATCCATACAGCCCAGATCAATTATTGGTGATCAGGAACTGATAAACATTAAAATAATTTATTAACAGCATAAGAGCAGGAACATCTCTGAGGACCACATTAATAATAACCCATACTACTTATATGATCAATAAAACATCAATAGATCTATAATAATATATTATTGATCACTGGATATGTGCAGGGATCAATAACACATTGATCCCTGCTGACAATCAATCAATCAATCAATCAATAATAATATACAGTGCCTTGCAATAGTTTTCACCCCCGTTGGCTTTTTACCTATTTTGTCACATTAAAACCTCTAATTTAAATAATTTTTTAGATCTGAATTCTGTTTGATGGATCTGCACAAAATAGTCGGTTTTGAAGTGAAATGAGGAATTTATATATAAAAAAAATGGTTTTTAAAAATAAAAAAGTGAAAATTGGCATGTGCATATGTATTCACCCCCTTTGTTATGAAGTCCCTAAAAAGCTGTAGTGCAACCAGTTACCTTCAGAAGCCACATAATTAGTGAAATGAAGTCCACCTGCGTGTCATATGGTCTGTCAGTAGAAACACACCTTTTCTGAACGGCCCCAGAGGCTGCAACACCTGAGCAGGAGGCACCTCTAACCAAACACCTCCATGAAGACCAAGGAACTCTCAGAACAAGTCAGGGACAAAGTTGTTGAGAAGAACAAGTCAGGATTGGGTTATAAAAAATATCCAGATCTTTGATGATCCCCAGGAGCATCAAATCCATCATAATCAAATGGAAAGAACATGGCACCGCAACCAACCTGTCCAGAGAGGGCCGCCCACCAGAACAAACAGACCAATCAAGGAGAGCATTAATCAGAGGAGCAGCACAGAGACCAAAGGTAACCCTGGAGGAACTGCAGAGTTCCACAGCAGAGGCTGTAGTATCTGTCCACAGGACCACAATAAGCCATACACTCCATAGAGCTGGGCTGTAAGGAAGAGTGATCAGAAGAAAGACATTACTTCAAGCTAAAAATAAGAAGGCACGTTTTGAGTTTGTAAAAAGGCATGTGGGAGACTCCCAGAACGTATGGAGGAAGGTGCTCTGGTCAGATGAGAATAAAACGGAACTTTTCGACCATCAATGAAAACACTGTGTCTGATGATGTCACACCCAACACATCTCATCACCCCAACAACACCACCCCACAGTGAAGCATGAGGAAGTTAGAATCCATGTATGGGTCGTGCTCACCGGGTTCTGGGATAAGGAACTTCTTGACTTCCTACATGGCATGAGCCATGCACATATAGGCTTCTGGTATGGGAGCTGTGACCCAGCTGAACACATGCAGCTCCATGGCCAGGGGAGCATATTTAGCTTCACCGACCTTCCTAAGCTCCTCTTCCTTATTCTTGTCCCTCATGGAACCTTTACCCAGAACTGAAATCTTTGCCCCAGTCTCGTCATCATGCTGTGGGGATGTTTTTCAGCAGCACGGACTGGGAAACTGGTCTGAGTCGAGGGAAAGATGAATGGTGCTGAATACAGGGATGTTCTTAAGCAAAACCTGTAGCAGTCTGTAAGAGATTAGAGACTAGGACGGAGGTTCACCTTCCAGCAGGACAATGACCCAAAATACTGTTAACACAAGATCTGAGTGGTTCAAGGGGAAACATACACTATATTGCCAAAAGTATTGGCTCACCCATCCAAATAATCAGAACCAGGTGTTCCAATCACTTCCATGTCCACAGGTGTATAAAATCCAGCACCTAGGCTGCAGACTGCTTTTACAAACATTTGTGAAAGAATGGCTCGCTCTCAGGAGCTCAGTGAATTCCAGCGTGGAACTGTGATAGGATGCCACCTGTGCAACAAATCCAGTCGTGACATTTCCTGGCTCCTAAATATTCCACAGTCAACTGTCAGCTGTATTATAAGAAAGTGGAAGTGTGTGGGAACGACAGCAACTCTGCCACCAAGTGGTAGGACACGTAAACTGACGGAGCGGGGTCAGTGGATGCTGAGGAGCATAGTGCCAAGAGGTGGCCAACTTTCTGCAGAGTCAATCACTACAGACCTTCAAACTTCATGTGGCCTTCAGATTAGCTCCAGAACAGTGCTTCAGCAGAGAGCTTCATGGAATGGGTTTCCATGGCCCAGCAGCTGCATCCAAGCCATACATCACCAAGTGCAATGCAAAGCGTGGGATGCAGTGGTGTAAAGCAGCCACCACTGGACTCTAGAGCAGTGGAGACACCTTCTCTGGAGTGACCAATCACGCTTCTCCATCTGGCAATCTGATGGACCAGTCTGGGTTTGGTGGTTGTCAGGAGAACCATACTTGTGGGACTGCATTGTGCCAAGTGTAAAGTTTGGTGGAGGGGGGATTATGGTGTGGGCTTGTTTTTCAGGAGCTGGGCTTGGCCCCTTAGTTCCAGTGAAAGGAACTCTGAATGCTTCAGCATACCAAGACATTTTGGACAATTCCATGCTCCCAACTTTGTGGGAACAGTTTGGAGCTGGTCCCTTCCTCTTCCAACATGACTGTGCACCAGTGCACAAAGCAAGGTCCATAAAGACATTGATGACAGAGTCTGGTGTGGATGAACTTGACTGGCCTGCACTGAGTCCTGACCTCAACCCCATAGAACACCTTTGGGATGAATTAGAGTGAAGACTGAGAGCCAGACCTTCTGGTCCAACATCTGTGTGTGACCTCACAAATGTGCTTCTGGAAGAATGGTCAAAAATTCCCATAAACACACTCCTAAACCTTGTGGACAGCCTTCCCAGAAGAGTTGAAGCTGTTCTAGCTGCAAAGTGTGGACCGAAGTCATATTGAACCCTATGGATTAGGAACGGGATGTCACTTACGTTCATATGTAAGTCAAGGCAGGTGAGCGAATACTTTTGGCAATATAGTGTATAAATGTGTTGGAATGGCCTCATCAAAGATAGACCTCAATCCAACCGAGAATCTGTGGTCAGACTTAAAGATTGCTGTTCACAAGCACAAACCATCAAACCTGAAGGAGCTGCAGCAGTTTTCTCTGAGGAATGAGCAAAAATCCCAGTGGCAAGATGTGGAAAACTCATAGAGACTCATCAAAGACGACTGGAGCTGTGACTGCTGCTAAAGGTGGATCTACAAAGTACTGACTTTAGGGATGAATAGTTATCCACACTGATGTTTCTGTTATTTTGTCATGTTTTTTGTTTGCTTCACAATAAAAACAAATAATCACATCTTCAAATTTGGAGGCAAGTTCTGTAAATTAAATGATGCAAACTTTGAATCAATCCAGTTTAATTCCAGGTTGTGAGGCAACAAAACATAAAAAGTGCCAAAATACTTTTGCAAAGCACTGTTCATTAACAGGAGAAACACCTTGCTGACTGTCAATCAATCAATCAATCAATCAATCCAGATCAATAACTGTTGGTTCCTGCAGGTCTGTCTCTGTTCTTCTGTTTTCTCAACTGATCCATAAAGACATCAGGAACAATGATCTGAGAACATCAATGGATCCATCTCTAAACCCTGCAGAACCATCAGGTCTCTGGACCCGGACCAGGAGAACCGGGTCACGACTCACCTTCTGGTCTGAGGTCCTTCTGGTTGGTGGGCTGGACCAGACGTTTCTTCAGCTTGGTTCCTCCCTCTGGACCAGCTGCAGGAGAGACGTTGATGGAGTTAAACATCTAACACTGTTCTGAAGGCCCCACTGAGTAGACGGTTCTGGTCCTACCTGGATCCGGACCGGGGTTCTGCAGCCCCAGGTTGTCCCACTCCCTCCCCAGCATGTGGTAGAAGTCGGTGGTCTTGGCGGCGGCCTCCCAGTCCCCGTCCTGCAGACTCTCCCCGATGGCGATCTCACACACCGTCTTCAGCGTGGTCTTCACCGCCAGCGGAGGACGGCTCCACCGGTACCCGGCCGCCTTCCTGGAGGCCGCCAGTGTCAAGCTGAGGCGGCCCGGAGCCAGCAGGTCCTGGAGGTTCTGGACCCCGGAGTCCAGGGACTTAGCGGCCAGCAGCAGCCGACCCAGTTCCCTCAGCTTCTGGCTCACGTAGTCATACCTCCTCTGGAGGCCTTCCTGGTTCCCCATCAGCTTATTACCATATTTACAGATCAGCCAATCAGATTTCACCTGGACACAGGGAGACAGGTAGACAGATAGCAGGTAGACAGGTAGGCAGACAGGTAGGTAGACAGACAGGTCAGCACACAGACAGGTAGACAGACAGGTAGACAGGTAGGTAGACAGGTAGGGAGAAAGGTAGACAGATAGCAGGTAGACAGGTCAGCACACAGGTAGACAGGTAGGTAGACAGGTCAGCACACAGACAGGCAGACAGACAGGTAGACAGGTAGGTAGACAGGTCAGCACACAGGTAGACAGGTAGGTAGACAGGTCAGCACACAGACAGGCAGACAGACAGACAGGTGTACAGACAGACAGACAGACGTACAGACAGGCAGACAGACAGACAGACGTACAGACAGACAGACAGGTATACAGACAGACAAGTGTACATAGAGACAGGTGTGCAGACAGACAGACAGGTGTAGAGACAGACAGGCAGACAGACAGACAGACAGGTACACAGACAGATAAACAGACAGATAAACAGACAGACAGACAGGTATACAGACAGACAAGTGTACATAGAGACAGGTGTGCAGACGTACCTGGTGGGACACGTTGTCCTGGTTCATGCGGTGCAGGATCTCACTGCAGCTCTCTGAGGCTCCACTAGAGATGGGGAGGAGACGAGACGCTGCTGCCTGGACTCTGGTCCTCTTCCTGGGACGGCTGGCTGCCGGCTCTGAGGCCCGGTTCTGGTCCTCTCTAGAGTCGGAGGTCCCGGGACATTTGGACGCTCCATCAGAGCTCCCCGTCTGCTCCGTGGTGGACACGTCTGCAGAGGGCTCAGGGGGCGTGTCCTCTGACTTACCTGTGGAGTCGGAGCCGTTGGCCGGGTCGGAGGACGTCTCTGTGTACGAGTCTCTGGACGGATCGATGGACAGCTTCTTCCTACAGGACACCTGGTGCTTCCACAGGTCGGCCCGCAGGAAGAAGCCCAGACACAGAGGACACGGCAGGTAGTTCCTGGCGTCCACGTCCTCTGAGGGCTGACGCCACGGGACAATCTCCCCACTGCCCTGTCTGATCACCTGAGGACAGGCAGGGAGACAGGCAGGTAGGGAGACAGGTAGACAGACAGACAGGGACACAGATAGGCAGGTAGACAGGTAGGGAGACAGGCAGGGAGACAGGCAGGGAGACAGGGAGACAGGTAGGTAAACAGACAGGTGAACACAGGGTTTAAAGTGAAACATAATCCTAAAGCTGAACTTTTTTCTTTTAGGTCAGTCTCTAACTCGTAATAAATTTAGATCTGTTCCTTCTCAGACTACAGATGATCGTAGAACCCAGAGAGGTCAGTAGGTGGAGGAGCTTCTCTATCTGACTACAACATGGAGCAAGTATATTGTGAACAACTAATCAGTAAAAGACATGGAAAAGGACATTGATTCACCTTTTAACAATATGTGCACCATTTATTCTGAAATACAACTATGGAAACAGCTACAGTGCAAAAACATCAAAACAAATAAAAATATAGTTTATACCAGCAAACTATAGTTCACTTCAAATAATAACATAAAAACATTAAAGTGCTCTAAGAACTGGTAACTGAAATAATCAGAAATAAATAAGAAAATAGGAAAATAAATAAACACAGTTTACTACAGTTCAGTTAAAAAACATTTACTGTGCTACAGGAACTGGTCAGCTATCTATTTCTTCTTTCCGACATCTTTTACTTTTTCTCTAGGTGTTGAGGCAATATTCACTTTTCTGTCTGCCAGATGTTGAGTTCCTCTGGAAGCATCATCATAAAATAACGAACACATTCAGACTGTTGTCCAGCTCTGACTAGTGGCTTCATCATGTTCAATTATAACACATTTTTTGAGCTTTTTAGGCAAACTTTTCTTAATGCTGCTGCTCTGCCAGGTGTATCTATGGAACCAACATGCTGGTCTGACAGTTTAGACAAAGCATTTTATTTTCAGATTAACGAGTGGCTGTGATCTGGTGAACGACAAGCCGTGTTCTGCAATGAACGAGCACACGCGTGTTTTTAAATCACTAACCGGTCAGTCTGATGTCGGTACCTCAGCGGTGGATGTTGTAGGTTTCAGAGGACAGCAGCTCTGTGGGTCTGACTCCTGACAGCACGTTTAGCCACTAGTTGCCTACGTGAGTTTTTTGAGCAGAAGGTCTAGAAGCACCAGACTCCTTCATTTATTTACCAGCAACAGAAGGGCTTTCCGTCTCTGTTTAACTCTTCCAACCTCGGGAAGCGCCTTTTATTTTCACTCTACCAAAGAATGTGGTGAAGTTATGTGACGATCTGCGTACGTTTGTCTTTGGCAGTGATGCAGCTTATAGTCTGGATCCACAGATTAGTTAAAGATTTCTGTATCATTGCCAGATAGCGGCACAGCATCACTGTAACCATGACAACAAGTGAACACTACGTCAGCTGATTGTGATCCTACTACAAATCCACCGCTGAGGACTTATCAGGACTTATCTGTAGGAAATGATCTAAGGACTGAGCAGCCTTAGAGGAGGACTGCTCTCTGAGAGCTGTATGAGCTCACCTGCAGCTGGATCGCAACGTCATTGTAAGCCCCACCCCCACTCTACTCCCATTGGCCAGTGAGGTTAGTTTGGTTGAGAGCAAAAGCTGCGTTTCTCTCATTCCATTGGTAGACGAACTCAACTGGTAATGTAGTCCTAGCTTTGTTTTTTTTCGAGCCAAATGCTGGAAATACTTTGTCATGCAGACAGACAGGTAAACAGACAGGTTAACAGACAGGTAAACAGACAGGTAAACAGACAGGTTAACAGACAGGTAAACAGACAGTTGAACAGACAGGTAAACAGATAAACAGACAGGTGAACAGGTAAACAGACAGGTGAACAGGTAAACAGACAGGTGAACAGACAGGTAAACAGGTAAACAGACAGGTTAACAGACAGGTAAACAGACAGTTGAACAGACAGGTAAACAGATAAACAGACAGGTGAACAGACAGGAGAACAGACAGGTAGACAGGTAAACAGACAGGTGAACAGTGACCAGGTGAGCTGACCTCGATGTTGTGCAGGTAGTTGCCCCTACAGCGCAGGTGTTCCAGCAGCAGGTGGCGCTGTTTGGAGCCTGTGGGCAGGGCGCTGGCAGCGACCACTTCCTGTTCATCGGCATGCTTCCTGAGCAGGTGTCTGGCGATCTTCACCTGCGGCCGGCGGCAGAACACGCAGTAGTGCTTCTTGTCCCAGCGCCGCTTCCCTCCGCTCCACGTCCTCTTCACCGTCACGCCCTCTTTCTTCTCTTCCTGGCCCCGCCTCTTCGGCTTCTGGCCACGCCTCTTCTCGGTGGGCCCCCGCCTCTTCTCCGCCGGGCCCCGCCTCTTTCCTCTCTGACTCCGCCTCCCCAGGGCGCAGCGGCGGGGCTGGCGGGAGGAGATCTTCACCTGCTCTTTGTCAGGAGGAGCTGTCTGGTCTGAGGCCTGGACCTCCATCCTGTTCGCCATGGCAACGTCAGCGTGGTCCTCCATGGTAACCGCTGTCTCCATGACGACCTGCTGGTCAGACAGGTGATGTTTAATCCTCTTTATTACCAGTTTATCATTACTATTATTACTATTATTATTTTTACTATTATTATTATTATTATTAGTCCAGCCTGAAGCTCTCACTGAGTTTAGCTGCTCACTGTAAACTGGTCAGGAACCAGTATAAATCATCTCAGGATCCTCCTGGACCTGATCCATGGAGAACCAGAGCAGGTCCACACTCTGTTCATCATACCTCTCAGCTTCAACAACAACACAACAACAACAACACAACACTACACAACACAAACACTAAAGGAGCGGTCTTCAGGCTGGAGTCACTTCTGTCCACAGCACCGGAGCACCGGAGCACCGGGACACCAGGGCTCTGTCTCTGTCCTCAGACTCACCTGACGCAGGTGAGACACAGAGGACGTGAAGTGGGAGCGCGCGGAGGTCAGACGAGGGCGTGTCCGATAATGGAAGCCTATTTACCGTTAGCCTGACAGGCAGCTGCTAGCGGCTAACCGGAGCATCGTTAGCATTTAGCCGCTAACGGGCAGCTACCGGATACGGTGAGCATGAAACAGAACCGGACCGGGCAGGGGCTAAAAAAAGGACCGAGCTAGAAACGGAACCAGAACCCTGGAACGAGCCTCACCTGGAGGAGCACAACTCTCCTTTTCTTCTCTTCTTCTGCTGCTGCAGCTTCTTCTTCTGAGGTTGGAGTTCAGACAAGGTGCTGTACCGCCCCCTCTGGTCAGCCAGAGTACTGCAGTAATCAGATTACTGCCAGCAGCTGGTCAGCCAGGGTACTGCAGTAGTCAGATTACTGCCAGCAGCTGGTCAGCACAGAGTACTGCAGTAATCTGATTACTGTCAGCAGCTGGTCAGTACAGAGTACTACAGTTATCAGATTACCGCTCCCTCTGGTCAGCATGGACTACTGCAGTAATCTGATTACTGCCAGCTGTACTCCAGTCATTTCTGCTCTCAGTCATTCAGCTCCCTGTTATTGATCAGTGATCAGAGTTATTGATCACCAGACTCAGTTTAAATGGACCAGATAGAACCAGACCAGCCAGAACCGGACCAGGTAGAACCAGAGCAGATAGAACCACACCAGATAGAACCAGAGCAGATAGAGCCAGACCAGGTAGAACCGGACCAAGTAGAACCAGACCAGGTGGAACCAGACCAGGTAGAACCAGACCAGGTAGAACCAGACCAGGTAGAACCGGACCAGATAGAACCGGACCAGATAGAACCAGACCAGATAGATCAGTTTCTTCACCTGTAGTTCCAGTCAGGAAATAATTCTACTGAATGAGTTCAGTTTATTTAACAGATCAGAACTTTAAACTGATCATTGATCTTCAAGACATCCAGAACCAGGCCCAGAGCCAGGAACAGGACCAGAACAGGACAGGACCATGGCAGGACCAGGACCAGGATGTTACTTGATGTTTCTGTGCAGCACGTGTGTGTTTCCTCTTGTTGTGTTTGTAACAAGATTTTACTGCAAAGACTCAGCTGATGAAGAAGGTAACTACCGGTCACACACACACGCACACGCACACGCACACGCACACGCACACACACACACACACACACACACACACACACACACTCAGCACTCAGCTTTGCTCCCTTCCGGTATTGGTCTGACGTCAGGGCGGGCTGGTTATCATGGTGACCGTATAAACAGGGAGCGGCTCGCGCTCATAAAAGCCTGCAGGAGTCTCGAGCTCTGTCTGATCTGGACGAGACGCTGAGATGGACGGATGTCAGGTGAGTGGAGCTGTTAGCTGTTAGCTGCTAGCTGTTAGCTGCTAGCTGCTAGCTGTTAGTATGTGGTCTGATTCGGGATCGATCAGGAGGATCATTGATCAGGAGGATTATTGATCAGGAGGATCACTGATCAGGAGGATCACTGATCAGGAGGATCAGGGATCAGACAGGTGTTGTGCACTCGGCTGGTTCTGGTTGTTCCACTTCGTTCCGGTTCAAACTGGACCTGGTTCTGAGAGCAGGTGGACTGCAGCCCAAGAACGGGTTCTAAGGGGACCAAACAGAACCAGCTGGTCCCACTGGTCCAGGTTCACTGTGATCCGGACTCAGGTGTCTGCAGAGGGGGCGGGGCTTCCTCAGGTATGCAGGTGACGGGTCACTGCAGTGTTTCCTGGTTGCTAGGAGACAAACACGCAGAGCCACCAGGTGTTGTGTGTCTGATCTGAAGATTGTGTTTCCAGGTGAGCGTTGTGTGTCTGCTGCTGGAGATGATGGTGATTGGACAGAACGCTGCGTCCTGTCCTCCCTGCCAACCAGGTGTGTGTCTGTCCTCATGTTGTTGTGTGTCTGTCCTCATGTTGTGTGTCTTTCCTCATGGTGTGTGTCTGTCCTCATGGTGTGTGTCTGTCCTCATGGTGTTGTGTGTCTGTCCTCATCGTGTTGTGTGTCTGTCCTCATGGTGTGTGTCTGTCCTCATGTTGTTGTGTGTCTGTCCTCAAAATGTTGTGTGTCTGTCCTCATGTTGTGTGTCTGTCCTCATGTTGTTGTGTGTCTGTCCTCACATGGTGTGTGTCTGTCCTCATGGTGTGTGTCTGTCTTCATGTTATTGTGTGTCTGTCCTCATGTTGTTTTGTGTCTGTCCTCATGTTGCATGTCTGTCCCCATGGTGTGTGTCTGTCCTCATGTTGTGTGTCTTCTGCAGGTTACTTCTTGGTCCAGAACTGTTCTTTCCGTAGTGGGGTTGGAGTGGGGATCCAGTGTCAACCTTGCACCGACTGTTCAGGTAAACCCACCTGTTCAGGTAAACCCACCTGTTCAGGTAAACTCACCTGTTCAGGTAAACTCACCTGTTCAGGTAAACCCACCTGTTCAGGTACAGTGTCTACTAAATGAATCCGTCTCTCTGTAGTTTTCTCCTTCTCCTGCTGTTTAATTTGAATCCTGCTCAGTTTCATTTACCAAAAGCAAATCAATGATTATTTCATGTAAAGGAGAAACTAGATTTCTGCCCAGTTAAACCGGCTGGTTATTGGTGTTACTGGTTGTTGTTGGTTGACTGTTGGTAGGTTACTGGTTGGTTGTTGCCTGGTTATTGGTTGGTTGTTGCCTGGTTATTGGTTTGTTTGTTTGTTAGTTATTGGCTGATTGTTAATTTGTTTAGGGTTTGTTATTGGTTGGTTATTGGTTGATTTTTAGTTGATTATTGGTTGGTTATTGTTGATTATTGGTTGGTTATTGGCTGGTTATTGGTTGGTTATTGGTTGGTTATTGGTTTGTTATTGGTTGATTGTTGGTTTGTTATTGGTTGGTTAGGACTCTGTAGTCTGGTTGGTCGTTGGTTATTGGTAGTTATTGGTTAATATTTGGTTAATTTTTGGTTGATTATTGGTTGGTTATTGGTTTGTTATTGGTTAGTTATTGGTTGGTTATTGGTTGGTTATTGGTTGGTTATTGGTTGGTTATTGGTTTGTTATTGGTTGATTGTTGGTTTGTTATTGGTTGGTTAGGACTCTGTAGTCTGGTTGGTCGCTGGTTATTGGTAGTTATTGGTTAATATTTGGTTAATTTTTGGTTGATTATTGGTTGGTTATTGGTTTGTTATTGGTTGGTTATTGGTTGGTTATTGGTTTGTTATTGGTTGGTTATTGGTTGAGTAGGACTCTATAGTCTGGTTGGTGGTCCAATCTGTCTTCTGTGTGTCCTGCAGCTTCTCACCAGGAAACTGAGGTTGAGTGCTCGAAGTTCTCCGATTCTGTGTGCAGAAACCAAAGCACGACTGCCATGACAGCCACATCTGCAGCACCGCCAGGTGAGCTCACCTGAAGCAGCATGCTTCCTGTGACATCACAGTCAACTGAAAGCTTTCTGTCTGAGCTCCTCATGACTCTTCTTCTTCTTCTCTGTCCTCCTCCTCCTCCTCCTGTCTCCAGTCTCTCCTCATGACACGTGGCTCATCCTCAGTGTGATGTAAGATTCAGTCACCTGTAGTCTGCTGATTCTCTAATCACTGAAGAAACACCAATCTGTCAGCAGGAGGAAGTCACACTCCAAATTTCTGGTGGAGATAGAGGGGAAACAAAAACATCTTACATGTGAAGTCACTTTCAGAGTTGAATATCTCCAGAAACAGAAAACAGTTTCCAGTAGATTCAAATGATTGAATGATCCAGCAGAGGACAATCCTGTCGTTATTTCACCATGAAAATAGACAACAGAGCAACAGCTCCACCCAGGCTGGTCTAGGGTCTGCATAAAGCTCCTACTGATGTCTATCTACAAATGGATCCATGTTTCTACTGAAATACAGTCCTTGCTCCACATTTCTCCAACAGAATGTGATACGTTAAACTTATATTTCTCATCATAATGAACCCTTAAAATGACTTCCTAGTTAAGATGTTTTTTAGGGTGAAAATAGAAAAATTCTCAGATCTGAAAACTAAAATCCTCTAAACTCAGCAAATCATTTGACAGATCTTAGGTTTGGGTCTGAACTAACGAGTGAGCAGCAGTCTGATGTTTCAGCTCTTTAAATCTGGACCTAGCTAGTTCACCTCTGCAGGTACACCCCTGTCCTACCTGCTGATGGCCTCTGATTGGCTGCACAGATGGAATGGGCTGATCTGATTGGCTCTGGCTCACGTTTGGTGTGTTTGTCTCTGCAGATCTTTCTCCGTCTTCCTGATCCTGCTGCTCAGTCTGTCTCTCACCCTACTGGCCTGCAGAAACCAGCACGGCAACAAGCACCATGGTAACAAGCTCCTCCCCCAGCCTCTACCTGCTCCCATCAGATAAGAGGCTCCGCCCACCCTGTGACTCACCTGGCTGTCTTCTGTGCAGGTCTGAATCTGCCCTGACTGACGAGGCTGCAGTTCTGAAGGCCAATCATTCCACCGTCTCCTCAGCGTCCCTGCTGGAGGAAGCTGCTGCACCTGATACAGGTCCTGATCCAAGTCCTGATCCAGGTCCTTATCCAGGTCTTTATCTCGGTCCTGATACAGGTCCTGATCCAAGTCCTCATCCAAGTCCTGAGCCAGGTCCTGATCCAGATCACCACCACCCAGGACCTAGGGCAAAAGAACATCTGTAGTCCAGGTGTAGATCAGGCCCAGTCCAGTCCAGTCTGACCGCCTGAGTCCAGGTGAAGCTGGTTTAGTCCAGGTGTAGGTGAGGTTTAGTTGGTTTAGTCCAGGTGTAGATGAGGTTTAGTTGGTTTAGTCCAGGTGTAGATGAGGTTTAGCTGGTTTAGTCCAGGTGTAGATGAGGTTTAGCTGGTTTAGTCCAGGTGTAGTTGGTTTAGTCCAGGTGTAATTGAGGTCTAGTTGGTTTAGTCCAGGTGTAATTGAGGTGTAGTTGGTTTAGTCCAGGTGTAGTTGGTTTAGTCCAGGTGTAGATGAGGTCTAGTTGGTTTAGTCCAGGTGTAGTTGAGGTGTAGTTGGTTTAGTCCAGGTGTAGTTGAGGTGTACTTGGTTTAGTCCAGGTGTAGTTGGTTTAGTCCAGGTGTAGATGAGGTTTAGTTGGTTTAGTCCAGGTGTAGATGAGGTTTAGTTGGTTTAGTCCAGGTGTAGTTGAGGTGTAGTTGGTTTAGTCCAGGTGTAATTGAGGTCTAGTTGGTTTAGTCCAGGTGTAGTTGGTTTAGTCCAGGTGTAGATGAGGTCTAGTTGGTTTAGTCCAGGTGTAGTTGAGGTGTAGTTGGTTTAGTCCAGGTGTAGTTGAGGTGTACTTGGTTTAGTCCAGGTGTAGTTGGTTTAGTCCAAGTGTAGATGAGGTCTAGTTGGTTTAGTCCAGGTGTAGTTGAGGTGTAACTGGTTTAGTCCAGGTGTAGTTGGTTTAGTCCAGGTGTAGTTGGTTTAGTCCAGGTGTAGTTGAGGTGTAGTTGGTTTAGTCCAGGTGTAGATGAGGTCTAGTTGGTTTAGTCCAGGTGTAGTTGGTTTAGTCCAAGTGTAGATGAGGTCTAGCTGGTTTAGTCCAGGTGTAGATGAGGTCTAGTTGATTTAGTCCAGGTGTAGTTGAGGTCTAGTTGGTTTAGTCCAGGTGTAGATGAGGTCTAGTTGGTTTAGTCCAGGTGTAGTTGAGGTGTAGTTGGTTTAGTCCAGGTGTAGTTGAGGTGTACTTGGTTTAGTCCAGGTGTAGTTGGTTTAGTCCAAGTGTAGATGAGGTCTAGTTGGTTTAGTCCAGGTGTAGTTGAGGTGTAACTGGTTTAGTCCAGGTGTAGTTGGTTTAGTCCAGGTGTAGATGAGGTGTAGTTGGTTTAGTCCAGGTGTAGTTGAGGTGTAGTTGGTTTAGTCCAGGTGTAGATGAGGTCTAGTTGGTTTAGTCCAGGTGTAGATGAGGTCTAGTTGGTTTAGTCCAGGTGTAGTTGGTTTAGTCCAGGTGTAGATGAGGTCTAGTTGGTTTAGTCCAGGTGTAGTTGAGGTGTAGTTGGTTTAGTCCAGGTGTAGTTGAGGTCTAGTTGGTTTAGTCCAGGTGTAGTTGGTTTAGTCCAAGTGTAGATGAGGTCTAGCTGGTTTAGTCCAGGTGTAGATGAGGTCTAGTTGATTTAGTCCAGGTGTAGTTGAGGTCTAGTTGGTTTAGTCCAGGTGTAGATGAGGTCTAGTTGGTTTAGTCCAGGTGTAGATGAGGTCTAGTTGATTTAGTCCAGGTGTAGTTGAGGTCTAGTTGGTTTAGTCCAAGTGTAGATGAGGTCTAGCTGGTTTAGTCCAGGTGTAGATGAGGTCTAGTTGATTTAGTCCAGGTGTAGTTGAGGTCTAGTTGGTTTAGTCCAAGTGTAGATGAGGTCTAGCTGGTTTAGTCCAGGTGTAGATGAGGTCTAGTTGATTTAGTCCAGGTGTAGTTGAGGTCTAGTTGGTTTAGTCCAGGTGTAGATGAGGTGTAGTTGGTTTAGTCCAGGTGTAATTGAGGTCTAGTTGGTTTAGTCCAGGTGTAGTTGGTTTAATCCAGGTGTAGATGAGGTCTAGTTGGTTTAGTCCAGGTGTAGATGAGGTCTAGTTGATTTAGTCCAGGTGTAGTTGAGGTCTAGTTGGTTTAGTCCAGGTGTAGATGAGGTCTAGTTGGTTTAGTCCAGGTGTAATTGAGGTCTAGTTGGTTTAGTCCAGGTGTAGTTGGTTTAATCCAGGTGTAGATGAGGTCTAGTTGGTTTAGTCCAGGTGTAGATGAGGTCTAGTTGATTTAGTCCAGGTGTAGTTGAGGTCTAGTTGGTTTAGTCCAGGTGTAGATGAGGTCTAGTTGGTTTAGTCCAGGTGTAATTGAGGTCTAGTTGGTTTAGTCCAGGTGTAGTTGGTTTAATCCAGGTGTAGATGAGGTCTAGTTGGTTTAGTCCAGGTGTAGTTGAGGTGTAGTTGGTTTAGTCCAGCTCTCGGTCCAGACGGTTTAGAAGCACTCTAGCATAAACAGGTCTGTGTCTTTTGTTAGCCAATCAGATGGAGGAAGCTGTGAGTGTCAGACCAACATGCTGTGACATCAGCGTGTGCAGAGTATCATATGTGTGTTTTCAGTCAGACACACGTTGTCTCCCCCTGCTGGTAGACTCTCCTCTGGAAGTCCTGCAGATGCTCGGCTCTTCAGTCTCCCAGAATGCACCTGTTTTCCTGCACAGTCGCAGCAGCCGAGAGGAAATTCAGTGGAATGATCCTTTATCTATTTTCATCTGTGTGTGAGATGTAACCATGGTAACGGCAGTCTACTGTGGCCATGGTAACGGTGGTGTATTGTTACCATGACAACACTGGTTCACTGGATCACAGTAACTGCAGTCAACTGTAGCCATGGTTACGGCAGTTAAACATAACCATGGTAAAGGTGGTTCACTGTAACCAAGGTAACAGTAGCCAGCTGTTACCATGGTGACAGTTTTATTTATGTTTATATGATCGTACAGCTATTGCATGTTTAGTTTTATTTCTTTATTTTGCTGCCAACACTGTACCTGTAACGTCGTTTATAAGACTCAGACGTTTATCTGTCGGTGTTTTAAAGAAGAACTCACTGAGTTTATTTCTACCAGGAAGTTTTAAACCAACAATGTGGGCAGATCTGTGATGATGGCAGCGTGTTTATTGTAGCATTAAAGACTTTATTCACAACAAAACATGTTTAATATTTTCTGTTTATTGTTGAATTAAAGACTTTACTCTGAATTAATCGTGTTTATTGATGAATTAAAGACTTTACTCTGAATTAATCGTGTTTATTGATGAATTAAAGACTTTACTCTGAATTAATCGTGTTTAAACTTCCTCTTTTTGCTGCTGAAGCGTTCTTTCTTCTCAGTTTCACAACCGTCTGTTTCTGAGGATTATTAGTCAACAGCTGCACTTCACTGGAACTTCTGGTCACGGATCACACACAGAGCGTTGCCATGGCGACATCACACAGTTCCTGACTCTCTGACATCATTACCAGAGTTCAGTCTGATCAGGTTATTGATTATTGCTGAGATTTAAATGTGATGATTTGATCACAGCTTCCTTCTCCAACCTGAACGCTGCACTCACTGGAAATAGTAGAGACTGATCACTATTTATCACCACTGATCACTATTGATCACTGCTGATCACTATTTATCACTATTAATCTCTGATTCTGTCACAGTATATACTTTATACTTCATATTTTAAACTTTATACTTCATACTTTAAACTTTAATTTGCGTATTCAGCTCCAACTCCTTGTGTCCGTGACGTGAACGCGCCGATTCCACGCGCGCTCCCGACATATTTCGCCACGAGCTGCGATTGGCTAAGAGGAACCCACCCAGGGGGCAGGGCCCGGTGCGCATGCGCAATGCTGGAGTGGCGTAGAGCGTGTTGAAAGTTTTAGTTTATCAGTTTGTGTTGGATTATAGAGAAGGCAGACAGGCAGGCAGACAGGCAGGCAGACAGGCAGGCAGACAGGCAGACAGGCAGACAGACAGGCAGACAGGCAGACAGGCAGACAGGCAGACAGACACACAGACACGGAGACACTCACTCAGCAGTTCCGACATCCACACGGAGGCACCGCTCCAAGCGCTCCAAGCCGGGCAAAGGAGCGCGACCGCCGGCATGAAGATCGAGTTCGCCCCGCTGAACATCCCGCTGCAGAGGAGGCTGCAGACGGCCGCAGTGCTGCAGTGGATCTTCTCCTTCCTGGCTCTGGGTATGATCGCTCTGATTATTGATTACTGCTGCTGTTGATTATTGATCACTGCTGCTGTTTATTATTGATTATTGATCACTGCTGCTGTTGATTATTGATCACTGCTGCCGTTGATTATTGATCACTGCTGCTGATTATTGATTATTGATTACTGCTGCTGTTGATTATTGATTATTGATCACTGCTGCTGTTGATTATTGATTACTGCTGCTGTTGATTATTGATTATTGATTATTGATTACTGCTGCTGTGGACTGATTATTGGTTATTCATTCACTGATGGAGGTCCCATTTAAAAATGAAGGAGACCAACTCAGTCTGACCTTCTGTCAAATTCTGATCAGTCACATGGAGGAACCAGAACCAGGGTTCCAGATCGGGTTCCAACAGTAGAACCAGTCTGATCTAAGACTCTGATGTTCTGCAGATCTACAGAACTCTGAGGACCTTCAGAAAAAAGGCTGCAAATGTTTCCAGCTGCTCCTAGAACCCGGCTACTGCAGGATGAACCCCTGGAGACGTTCTCCTTTGGTGTTCTCTACAGTGAATCAGGATCAGGTCCATTAGATTTTCTGACATTTTACAAAAACTACAGAGTAGTGCTGGTAATTACAGATTTAAAGATGAACTCAGTGGTTCCATCAGTGTTCTCCTCCTTTAGTCAGAGTCCAGGAGAAGAACCTCCTGTTGGTCTCCATCAGTCTGAACGTTCTTATAAACTGTTAAACTCTGTCAGGTTCCTCAGGGTTCCTGATCAACAGAACTTTTCTAATTCTCAGCTGGATTCAGGTCTCGACTCCTCCAGAACTTCCACCATGCTTTAATCATGATGCTGGTGAAGAACAGACAGTTGTTGGATGAACAATCTGAAGCTGGAACTCCTTCAGAGGAGTCATAGGAGTCTTGGTGGCCTCCCTCTCTAGTCTCTTTCTGATCCAAATATCAGAATGTTAATTTGTTCTGGTGCAGCTTTGATTAAAGAGTTGGAGGCAGATGTAACTCACCTGTCTGTCTGTTCCTGTCTGTCTGTTCCTGTCTCTACCTGTCTGTCTCTATCTGTCTGTCTGTACCTGTCTGTCTCTACCTGTCTGTCTGTTCCTGTCTGTCTCTACCTGTCTGTCTGTTCCTGTCTCTACCTGTCTGTCTGTTCCTGTCTCTACCTGTCTGTCTGTTCCTGTCTCTACCTGTCTGTCAGCTCAGTGCTGTCTGGCTGGCTTCGTCCTGTTGGCTCTCTCTGATTGGTGGTTGCTGGCTCTGCTGTATGCTGGTTGGCTGTGGCTGGACTGGGACACGCCCACCAGCGGGGGTCGGCGGTCCGGTTGGATCCGGAGCTGGACGGTCTGGGAATACTTCAGGGACTACTTCCCCCTGAGGGTGAGACCAGTTATTGATCCCACTGATCAGTTAGTCTGGTTACTGATTATTGATTAATGTTACTGATTATTGATTTCTGATGACTGATTATTGATTTCTGATAACTGATTTTTGATTTCTGATCACTGATTATTGATTTCTGATCCCTAATCATTGATTTCTGATGACTGATGATATCTGCAGCTCATCAAAACTGTTGATCTGGATCCAAAGAAGAACTACATCTTTGGATTCCACCCACATGGTGAGAGACACACCTGTCTGTCTGTACCCGTCTGTACTGACCTGTCTGTCTGTATTGACCTGTGTGTACCTGTCTGTCTGTACCCGTCTTACTGTATTGACCTGTGTGTACCTGTCTGTCTGTACCCGTCTGTACTGACCCGTCTGTCTGTATTGACCTGTGTGTACCTGTCTGTCTGTACCCGTCTGTACTGACCTGTCTGTCTGTATTGACCTGTGTGTACCTGTCTGTCTGTACCCGTCTTACTGTATTGACCTGTGTGTACCTGTCTGCCTGTACCTGTGTGTGTTCCAGGTGTGCTGGTTGCCGGGGCATTTGGTAACTTCTGTACGGAGGCTACAGGTTTCTCTCGGCTGTTTCCTGGACTCACTCCTCACCTGCTGATGCTGCCGTTCTGGTTCAGGGTTCCGCTCTTCAGGGATTACATCATGTCTGGAGGTACTCACCTGCCTGCCTGTCTGTCTGTCTGTCTGTCTGTCTGTCTACCCGTCTGTCTGTCTGCCTGTCTGTACACCTGTCTGTCTGTCTGTCTACCTGTCTCTCTGTCTGTATACCTGTCTGTCTGTCTGTATACCTGTCTGTCTGTCTGTCTACCTGTCTGTCTGTCTGCCTACCTGTCTGTCTGTCTGCCTGTCTGTACACCTGTCTGTCTGTCTATCTGTCATGTTCCTGTGTTGCCATGCTAACATAGTGACCCCTGCTCTGTGTGTTGCCATAGTAACGTGTCGTCCCCTGCTCCGTGTGTTGCCACGGTAACGTGGTGACCCCTGCTCCTGGTTTCGTCAGGTCTGTGTACAGAACAAACTGGGCTGCAGGTCAGCAGGAGGCGGCAGTATCGGGCTCTCTGATTGGCTGACAGACCTCGCTGTCCCTGAACGTCCTCTGCTCTGTGTGTGGAGTCTCTGATGTCCTAACCTGAGGACAGAACTGGGTCATGTGACACTCTGTGGTCCAGTGGGGAACTGATGGGTTCTTAGACGAAGATAGTTGTCATGTTCTGAGGGTTCCTTCAGTTCCTCTGAGTTCTCCAGTCTGCTGGCTGTAGAGGAGAACCAGAACTCTGTAGTCCTCAGATCAGACGGTCTAGAAGTTCTCTGGTTCAACCTGTCAGAGCTGCTCACGGAGTTATTAGAGTCATTCTGAAATAACTTCCATTACTGTGAGTCAGTACTTCATATTAAAGTACTCTGTGTGTTCAGTGTGTACTACTGTTAGTGAGCTGTTTTGTTTTGTCATATTTCTACTCCTTATACTCAGAGATGATCTGATCTATTTGTCCAACATTATTCCAGATCTTGATGAGAAATTAGAAAGTTTCAGTTTTTATCTCCAGTAGTTCCTCACATGTTGATCAAAGAGAAAAAACCTGATGGAAGATCAACAGTTAGAATGAAACACAACCTGAATAACCTGTCTGTCTGTCTGTCTGTCTGTCTACCTGTCTCTCTACCTGTCTTTCTCTCTACCTGTCTGTGTGTCCTCCAGGTCTGGTGTCCAGCTGTAAGTCCAGTCTGTCCTACCTGGTCAGTCGTCCTGGAGGAGGAAATGTCGCCGTCATCGCAGTGGGCGGAGCTCCAGAATCTCTGGATGCCAGACCAGGAGCTTTAACACTACAGGTACCTGAGACATCCTGATTGGACGTTAGATGAGGACAGACAGCTGATTGGAGCTCAGATGAAGACAGACAGCTGATTGGACATCAGATAAAGATAGACTGCTGATTGGACGTTAGATGAAGACGTCAGATGAAGACAGACAGCTGATTGGAGGTCAGATGAAGACAGACAGCTGATTGGACGTTAGATGAAGATGTCAGATGAAGACAGACAGCTGATTGGAGGTCAGATGAAGACAGACAGCTGATTGGATGTTAAATAAAGACAAACAGCTGATTGGATGTCAGATGAAAACAGTTTCTTGTTGTGTCTCCTTCACTCATTGAATCTCGTTTGTCTTCCAGGTGCGAAACAGGAAGGGCTTCATCAAACTGGCTCTCAAACATGGGTGGGTGGAGCTTGTAGAGGAGGGGGAGCTCAGGTGTGCAGGTCAGGGGCGGGGTAAACGGCTGCTGACTGTGTTTGTGTTCCTACAGAGCTCAGCTGGTTCCAGTCTTTTCTTTTGGAGAGAACGAGCTGTTTGATCAGATGGAGAACCCGACCGGGTCCCCACTGAGGAGGCTGCAGGTTAGAGGTCACCACGGCAACCACAATAGCCAACCAGCAACCACATGAGTCAACCGGCAACCGCGGCAACCAGCCAGCAATCATATTAACCAACCAGCAACCACATTAATAACCAACCAGCAACTAATACAACCAACCAGCAACTCATACAAACAACCAGCAACTAATAGAACCAACCAGCAACTAATCTAACTACCAGCAACTGATATAACCAACCAGCAACTGATACAACCAACCAGCAACTAGTAGAACCAACCAGCAACTAATGTAACCAACCAGCAACTGATACAACCAATCAGCAACTAGTAGAACCAACCAGCAACTAGTAGCACCAACCAGCAACTAGTTGAACCAACTAGCAACTAATAGAACCAACCAGCAACTAGTAGAACCAACCAGCAACTAATAGAACCAACCAGCAACTAATAGAACCAACCAGCAACTAATAGAACCAACCAGCAAGTAATACAACCAAACAGCAACTAATACAACCAATCACCAACTGATATAACCAACCAGCAACTGATACAACCAAACACCAACTGATACAACCAACCAGCAACTAATAGAACAAACCAGCAACTAATATAACCAACCAGCAACTAAAATAACCAAACAGCAACTAATGGAACCAACCAGCAACTAATACAACCAACCAGCAACTAATACAACCAACCAGCAACTAATAGAACCAACCAGCAAATAAAATAACCAAACAACAACTAATGGAACCAACCAGCAACTAATACAACCAACTAGCAACTAATAGAACCAACCAGCAGCTAATACAACCAACCAGCAACTGATAGAACGAACCAGCAACTAATACAACCAACCAGCAGCTAATACAACCAACCAGCAATTGATAAAACCAATCAGCAACTAATACAACCAACCAGGAACTAATAGAACCAACCAGCAACTAATACAACCAACCAGCAACTAATAGAACCAACCAGCAACTCATACAAACAACCAGCAACTAATAGAACCAACCAGCAACTCATACAAACAACCAGCAACTAATAGAACCAACCAGCAACTAATAGAACCAACCAGCAACTAATAGACCCAACCAGCAACTAATATAACCAACCAGAAACTAATGGAACCAACCAGCAACTAATACAACCAACCAGCAACTAATAGAACCAACCAGAAACTAATAGAACCAACCAGAAACAAATAGAACCAACCAGCAACTAATAGAACCAAAAAGCAACTAATACAACCAAACAGCAATTGATAGAACCAGCCAGCAACTGATACAACCAACCAGCAACTAGTAGAACCAACCAGCAACTAATACAACCAACCAGCAACTAATAGAACCAACCAGCAACTAATATAACCAACCAGCAACTAAAATAACCAAACAGCAACTAATGGAACCAACCAGCAACTAGTCCAACCAACCAGCAACTAATAGAACCAACCAGCAGCTAATACAACCAACCAGCAACTGATAGAACGAACCAGCAACTAATACAACCAACCAGCAATTGATAAAACCAATCAGCAACTAATACAACCAACCAGCAACTAATAGAACCAACCAGCAACTCATACAAACAACCAGCAACTAATAGAACCAACCAGAAACTCATACAAACAACCAGCAACTAATAGAACCAACCAGCAACTCATACAAACAACCAGCAACTAATAGAACCAACCAGCAACTAATAGAACCAACCAGCAAATAATAGACCCAACCAGCAACTAATATAACCAACCAGAAACTAATGGAACCAACCAGCAACTAATACAACCAACCAGCAACTGATAGAACCAACCAGAAACTAATAGAACCAACCAGCAACTAATAGAACCAACCAGAAACTAATAGAACCAACCAGCAACAAATAGAACCAACCAGCAACTAATAGAACCAAAAAGCAACTAATACAACCAAACAGCAATTGATAGAACCAGCCAGCAACTGATACAACCAACCAGCAACTAGTAGAACCAACCAGCAACTAATACAACCAAACAGCAACTAATAGAACCAACCAGCAACTGATATAACCAACCAGCAGCTAATACAACCAACCAGCAACTGATAGAACGAACCAGCAACTAATACAACCAACCAGCAATTGATAAAACCAATCAGCAACTAATACAACCAACCAGGAACTAATAGGACCAACCAGCAACTAATACAACCAACCAGCAACTAATAGAACCAACCAGCAACTCATACAAACAACCAGCAACTAATAGAACCAACCAGCAACTAATAGAACCAACCAGCAACTAATAGACCCAACCAGCAACTAATATAACCAACCAGAAACTAATGGAACCAACCAGCAACTAATACAACCAACCAGCAACTAATAGAACCAACCAGAAACTAATAGAACCAACCAGCAACAAATAGAACCAACCAGCAACTAATAGAACCAAAAAGCAACTAATACAACCAAACAGCAATTGATAGAACCAGCCAGCAACTGATACAACCAACCAGCAACTAGTAGAACCAACCAGCAACTAATACAACCAAACAGCAACTAATAGAACCAGCCAGCAACTGATACAACCAACCAGCAACTAATAGAACCAACCAGAAACTCATACAAACAACCAGCAACTAATAGAACCAACCAGAAACTCATACAAACAACCAGCAACTAATAGAACCAACCAGCAACTCATACAAACAACCAGCAACTAATAGAACCAACCAGCAACTAATAGAACCAACCAGCAAATAATAGACCCAACCAGCAACTAATATAACCAACCAGAAACTAATGGAACCAACCAGCAACTAATACAACCAACCAGCAACTGATAGAACCAACCAGAAACTAATAGAACCAACCAGCAACTAATAGAACCAACCAGAAACTAATAGAACCAACCAGCAACAAATAGAACCAACCAGCAACTAATAGAACCAAAAAGCAACTAATACAACCAAACAGCAATTGATAGAACCAGCCAGCAACTGATACAACCAACCAGCAACTAGTAGAACCAACCAGCAACTAATACAACCAAACAGCAACTAATAGAACCAACCAGCAACTGATATAACCAACCAGCAGCTAATACAACCAACCAGCAACTGATAGAACGAACCAGCAACTAATACAACCAACCAGCAATTGATAAAACCAATCAGCAACTAATACAACCAACCAGGAACTAATAGGACCAACCAGCAACTAATACAACCAACCAGCAACTAATAGAACCAACCAGCAACTCATACAAACAACCAGCAACTAATAGAACCAACCAGCAACTAATAGAACCAACCAGCAACTAATAGACCCAACCAGCAACTAATATAACCAACCAGAAACTAATGGAACCAACCAGCAACTAATACAACCAACCAGCAACTAATAGAACCAACCAGAAACTAATAGAACCAACCAGCAACAAATAGAACCAACCAGCAACTAATAGAACCAAAAAGCAACTAATACAACCAAACAGCAATTGATAGAACCAGCCAGCAACTGATACAACCAACCAGCAACTAGTAGAACCAACCAGCAACTAATACAACCAAACAGCAACTAATAGAACCAGCCAGCAACTGATACAACCAACCAGCAACTAATAGAACCAACCAGCAACTAATACAACCAACTAGCAACTAATAGAACCAACCAGCAACTAATATAACCAACCAGCAACTAAAATAACCAAACAGCAACTAATGGAACCAACCAGCAACTAATACAACCAACCAGCAACTAATAGAACCAACCAGCAGCTAATACAACCAACCAGCAACTGATAGAACGAACCAGCAACTAATACAACCAACCAGCAATTGATAAAACCAATCAGCAACTAATACAACCAACCAGGAACTAATAGAACCAACCAGCAACTCATACAAACAACCAGCAACTAATAGAACCAACCAGCAACTCATACAAACAACCAGCAACTAATAGAACCAACCAGCAACTCATACAAACAACCAGCAACTAATAGAACCAACCAGCAACTAATAGAACCAACCAGCAAATAATAGACCCAACCAGCAACTAATATAACCAACCAGAAACTAATGGAACCAACCAGCAACTAATACAACCAACCAGCAACTGATAGAACCAACCAGAAACTAATAGAACCAACCAGCAACTAATAGAACCAACCAGAAACTAATAGAACCAACCAGCAACAAATAGAACCAACCAGCAACTAATAGAACCAAAAAGCAACTAATACAACCAAACAGCAATTGATAGAACCAGCCAGCAACTGATACAACCAACCAGCAACTAGTAGAACCAACCAGCAACTAATACAACCAAACAGCAACTAATAGAACCAACCAGCAACTGATATAACCAACCAGCAACTAATACAACCAAACAGCAACTGATAGAACCAGCCAGCAACTGATACAACCAACCAGCAACTAATAGAACCAACCAGCAACTAATACAACCAACCAGCAACTAATAGAACCAACCAGCAACTAATACAACCAACCAGAAACTAATACAACCAACCAGCAACTAATAGAACCAACAAGCAATTAATGGAACCAACCAGCAACTGATATAACCAACCAGCAACTGATACAACCAACCAGCAACTGATACAACCAACCAGCAACTAGTAAAACCAACCAGCAACTGATACAACCAACCAGCAACTAGTAGAACCAACCAGCAACTAATAGAACCAACCAGAAACTAATAGAACCAACCAGCAACTAATATAACCAACCAGCAACTAATACAACCAACCAGCAACTAATACAACCAAACAGCAACTAATAGAACCAACCAGCAACTGATATAACCAACCAGCAACTAATACAACCAAACAGCAACTGATAGAACCACACACCAACTGATAGAAACAACCAGCAACTAATACAACCAACCAGCAACTAATAGAACCAACCAGCAACTAATATAACCAACCAGCAACTAATACAACCAACCAGCAACTAATATAACTACCAGCAACTAAAATAACCAACCAGCAACTAATGGAACCAACCAGCAACTAATACAACCAACCAGCAACTAATAGAACCAACCAGCAACTAATACAACCAACCAGCAACTAATACAACCAACCAGCAACTAATATAACTACCAGCAACTAAAATAACCAACCAGCAACTAATGGAACCAACCAGCAACTAATACAACCAACCAGCAACTAATAGAACCAACCAGCAACTAATACAACCAACCAGCAACTAATAGAACCAACCAGCAACTAATACAACCAACCAGCAACTGATAGAACCAACCAGCAACTAATACAACCAACCAGCAACTGATAGAACCAACCAGCAACTAATAGAACCAACCAGGAACTAATAGAACCAACCAGCAACTAATAGAACCAAGCAGCAACTGATAAAACCAACCAGCAACTAATAGAACCAACCAGCAACCACATTAATAACCAACCAGCAACTAATACAACCAACCAGCAACTAATACAACCAACCAGGAAATAATAGAACCAACCAGCAACTAATAGAACCAACCAGCAACTGATAAAACCAACCAGCAACTAATAGAACCAACCAGCAACCACATTAATAACCAACCAGCAACTAATACAACCAACCAGCAACTAATACAACCAACCAGCAATTAAAATAACCAACCAGAAACTGATAGACCCAACGAGCAACCACATTGTCCAACCAGCTGCTCCCAGTGTGTTGCCTGTTAAGTTGCTGCCAGTATTATGGGATGTCTTCCTGTCCACAGAACCGACTGCAGTGCATCATGGGAGTTGCTCTACCGCTATTCCATGCCAGAGGAGTTTTCCAGTACAGCTTTGGACTGATTCCCTACAGGAAGTCCATCCACACCGTCGGTACGGCAACACCAGGGCAACACACTGGACCAATCACCTGGTTTATTGATTATCTGATCATTAGTCTGGTTTATGAATCTGCTCCTAAACAGTCAGAGGCCCTTAGTGTAAACAGCATAGTATAGCAATAGTTAGCAACAGTTAGCAATCGTTAGCAACAGTTAGCAATCACTGACAATAGTTAGCAGCAGGAAACATAAGTTGGCAATAGTTAGCAACAGGAAGCATAAGTTAGTAGTAGTTAGCAGCAGGAAACATAAGTTAGCAATAGTTAGCAGCAGGAAACATAAGTTAGTAACAGGTAGGAATAGTTAGCAATAGTTAGCAGCAGGAAACATGAGTTAGCAATAGTTCATAATACTTAGCAGCAGGAAGCATTAGTTAGCATCGGTTAGCAGCAGGAAGCATAAGCTAGCAACAGTTAGCAGTAGTTACCAGCAGGAAGCATAAGTTAGCAATGTTAGCAACAGGAAACAAAAGTTAGCAATAGTTAGCAGCCGGAAACATAAGTTTGTAACAGTTAGCAGCAGGAAGCATAAGCTAGCAACAGTTAGCAATAGTTAGCAGCAGGAAGCATAAGCTAGCAACGGTTAGCAATATTTAGCAGCAGGAAGCATAAGTTAGCATCAGTAAGCAAAAGGAAGCATAAGTTTGCATCAGTTAGCAACAGTTAGCAGCAGGAAGCATAAATTAGCAACAATTAGCAGAACGCATAAATTAGCATCAGTTAGCAATAGGTAGCAGCAGGATGCATAAGTTAGTAACAGGCAGGAATAGTTGGCAATAGTTAGCAGCAGGAAACATGAGTTAGCAATAGTTCGTAATAGTTAGCAGCAGAAAGCATTAGTTAGCAATGTTAGCAGCCGGAAACATAAGTTTGTAACAGTTAGCAGCAGGAAGCATAAGCTAGCAACAGTTAGCAATAGTTAGCAGCAGGAAGCATAAGCTAGCAACAGTTAGCAATATTTAGCAGCAGGAAGCATAAGTTAGCATCAGTAAGCAAAAGGAAGCATAAGTTTGCATCAGTTAGCAACAGTTAGCAGCAGGAAGCATAAATTAGCAACAATTGGGAGAACGCATAAATTAGCATCAGTTAGCAATAGTTAGCAGCAGGATGCATAAGTTAGCAACAGTTAGCAATAGCAGGTAACATACGTTAGCAACAGTAAGAAGCAGCAGAATTTATTCTCAGTTAGCATTGTTTAGCTTCAGTTAGCAATAGTTAGCAACAGGAAGCATTGTTTAGCGATAGGTAGCAATCGTTAACAGCAGGAAACATAATTTTGCAAAAGTTAGCAATGTTAGCAACGGGAAACGTAAGTTAGCAATAGTTAGCAGCCAGAAACATAAGTTAGCAACAGTTAGCAACAATTAACAACAGGAAACATAAATTAGCAATAGTTAGCAGCAGGAAAAATAAGTTAGCAACAGTTAGCAATAGTTAGCACCAGGAAGAATAAGTTAGCAACAGTTAGCAATAGTTAGCAGCAGGAAGCATGAGTTAGCATCAGTTAGCAGCAGGAAGCATTAGTTAGCATCAGTAAGCAAAAGGAAGCATGAGTTAGCAACAGTTAGCAGCAAGAAGAATGCGTTGGCAATAGTTAGCAGCAGGAAGCATAAGTTAGCAACAGTTAGCAATAGTTAGCAGCAGGACACATAAGTTAGCAATAGTTAGCAGCAGGAAGCATAACTTAGCATCAGTTAGCAGCAGGAAGCATCAGTAAGCAAAAGGAAGCATAAGTTAGCATCAGTTAGCAACAGGTAGCAGCAGGAAGCATGCGTTAGCAATAGTTAGCAGCAGGAAGCATAAGTTAACATCTGTTACCAACAGTTAGCAGCAGGAAGCACAAGTTAGCAGCAGTTAGCAATAGTTAGCAGCAGGAAGCACAGGTTAGCAACAGTTAGCAATAGTTAGACGCAGGAAGCATAAGTTAGCATCATTAAGCAAAAGGAAGCATAAGTTAGCATCAGTAAGCAAAAGGAAGCATAAATTAGCATCAGTTAGCAGCAGGAAGCATGCGTTAGCAATAGTCAGCAGCACGAAACGTAAGTTAGCATCTGTTACCAACAGTTCCCTGCAGGAACATCAGTTAGCAATAGTTAGCAGCAGGAAGCATAAGTTAGCAATAGTTAGCAGCAGGAAGCACAAGTTAGCATCTGTTACCAACAGCAGCAGGAAGCATAAGTTAGCAGCAATTAGCAATAGTTAGCAGCAGGAAGCATAGGTTAGCAACAGTTAGCAATAGTTAGCAGCAGGAAGCATAAGTTAGCCTCATTAAGCATAAATTAGCATCAGTAAGCAAAAGGAAGCATACATTAGCATCAGTTAGCAACAGTTAGCAGCAGGAAGCATACGTTAGCAATAGTTAGCAGCAGAAAACATAAGTTAGCATCTGTTACCAACAGTTTGCCGCAGGAAGCATCAGTTAGCAATAGTTAGCAGCAGGAAGCATAAGTTAGCAATAGTTAGCAGCAGGAAGCATAAGTTAGCATCAGTTAGCAGCAGGAAGCATAAGTTAGCATCAGTAAGCAAATGGAAGCATAAGTTAGCTTTAGTTAGCAATAGTTAGCAGCAGGAAGCATAAGTTAGCAATAGGTAGCAACAGTTAGCAGCAGGAAGTATACATTAGCAATCGTTAGCAGCAGAAAGCATACGTTAGCAACAGTTAGCAGCAGGAAGCACATGTTGGCAGCAGAATTTATTCTCAGTTAGCATTATTTAGCTTCAGTTAGCATTGTTTAGCTTCAGTTAGCATTATTTAGCTCCAGTTAGCATCATTTAGCTTCAGTTAGCATTATTTAGCTTCATCGGTTCCTCCATGTTCTGTCTCTCTCCAGTGGGGAAGCCAATCTCGGTCATTCAGACTCCGAGTCCCAGCAGAGACGACATCGAGAGTCTCCACAAAGTTTACATGCAGAGTCTGATCGACCTGTTCGAGCAGCACAAGCACACCTACGGGCTGGACGAGCATCAGCACCTCACCTTCATCTGACACCTGAGGACACCTGAGGGGACCTGAGGATACCTGAGGATGCCTGAGGACACCTGAGGGGACCTGAGGACACCTGAGGACACCTGCAGCCTCACAGACTTAAGAAGGCTTCACTGATTTATGAGGAATTCTAACTAGTGTTTGATGCCAAAGACAAGTTTTATTGTTTTTCTGTGTAAAAAAATTACCTCAGATGACTGACAGGTTAGTTATTACAGGTGTGGTGTGACATCACAGGGGATGGTACAGTGTGATTGGTTGGTGTGGACATAGGAATGGCAGCTGTAAGCTCCCTGTTAGCTTACTGGATGAATCCAACTGTTAGCTAACTGTTAGCTACCGGCTAGCTACCTGTTAGCTTCCTGGATGAAGCTAACTGTTAGCTACCTGTTAGCTCCCTGGATGAAGCTAACTGTTAGCTCCCTGTTAGCTTCCTGTTAGCTCCCTCTTAGCTCCCTGGATTAAGCTAACTGTTAGCTACCTGTTAGCTCCCTGGTTGAAGCTGTTAGCTCCCTGTTAGCTCCCTGGATGAAGCTAACTGTTAGCTACCTGTTAGCTCCCTGGATGAAGCTAACTGTTAGCTCCCTGTTAGCTCCCTCTTTGCTCCCTGGATGAAACTGTTAGCTCCCTGTTAGCTTCCTGTTAGCGCCCTCTTAGCTCTCTGGATGAAGCTAACTGTTAGCTACCTGTTAGCTCCCCGGAAAAAGCTAACTGTTGCTGAATATTTCCTCACAATAAACTCAAACCTTGAATCAGATGGCATGTTTACTTTGAATCAGCCTTTATTTACACCAAGTTTGCTTTCACAACATGTTTACGTAAATAAAACTTTACTCAATCATTGTTTGATTAACAACATTTAATTTAAATCAAACTTTATTTACATTGTTTATATTCACAATATTTACTTCAAATCAGCCTTTATTTAAACCATGTTTACATTCACGTGTTTTCCTAAAACAAAACTTTATTCACATTATGGTTACATTAAAACAATTTAAATCAAGCTTTATTTGCATTGTTTACATTCAGAACATTCCTTTTAAATCAAACTTTATTAACATAGTTTACATTAACAACATTCCCTTTAAATCAAACTTTATTTACATTGTTTTTTTTTTCCACTACATTCCCTTTAGATCAAATTTTAATTACATTGTTTATATTCACAACATTCCCATACCCTGGTCCAGCTCTGGTTGTGGTCCAGCTCTGGTTCTGGTCCACAGACGGTCCCACCGATGGTCCGAGCCAGAACCGGACATGAGGAGGAGGAGGACCGTGAAGGTGTTTACTGCGCGCTCATTGGCTGCTGAGCGGAGACGCGCTGAGGATGGAGAGGAAGAGGAAGAGAGAGGAGTGACGGAGGAGAGTTCTGGAGGAGAAGAACCAGAACCAGAAGAAGAAGTAGAGCCGCTGCAGCTCCGAGGACACCGACAGAACCACAATAAAGTCCGTGGAGGGACAACCGGAAGTTAACCTTCAAACTTTATACCCCGCAAAACTCTGTGCGCGCTCCCGTCGCCTGCGGCTGCTCTCGGGCTTTGACGCGCATGCGCTGTGCGCAGCCTGTTGTTCTGAATAATGGACCGATTGTGTC